>NC_053425.1:46552127-46643646 GCF_007990345.1 Gossypium hirsutum | reverse complement strand
ATATCAGGATGCTCAAAAAGCTGTTTTTGTTGTATATATGCAGTACAACTGATAATAAGGGTGCTCACAAATGCTGTTGTGTCTACAATTATGCAGGATCATAACTGATCATATAGTAGGACGCTCACAAAGAGCTGTGATAGTCCGTAAGACATGCGAAATCACTACCGATCAGGTTGCTCGCAAGAACCATGTAACAGGAAGCTTGAGAGGTTTTATAACCGAATGCTCATAAGAGCTATGATGTGTCCACAACATATGCAGGACCATAACGAATCGGGAAATCCTGTATCCATTAAATTCCATTATTCAAACGAGATTTTAATATTTATCGGGCTTTTTCGGATAAGTAACCAATTTCATGTATATGGAATTTATACAATTCACATACACAATATTCAATTCAAGTATATAAATATACACAATTTAGTTACACAAACTTACCTCGACAAATGTTTGTGTACGTAAAATCTACTAATCCAACATTTTCTCTTTTCCTCGTTCTAACTCCGAATTTGGTCTATCCGAATCTATATGAATGAATTTAACATTAATTCATGTTAATTTCAATTCAATTCACATCTTAGGCAAAATACCATTTTGCCCCTAAACTTTTAATTAATGATGATTCATCCCTAGGCTCGAAAAATGAAATTCATGCAATTTAATCCTTATTCCAAGCCTAGCCAATCTTTACATGTAAAATTATAGCCCATGTATTTCATAAAAGTCAAAATTTTTCTATAAGTTTACATATTTTCAATTTAGTCCCTAAATCATAATTTCATCAAAATTCCCTTTACAAAAGTTCTTTATCTATCAACAACCTTTCATTTTCTATCATAAAACTCTATAATTCAACTATTTTCATCCATGGTAAAATCCTAGTTCTTTGATAACTTTACAAATTAGTCCACGAGATAGTTAGATTAAGCTATTACGATGTCAGAAATATAAAATCATTAAAAACAGTACAAGAAAACATACCTAATTGATCAAAGTAAGGTTGCTTGAGCTACTTTCTCTTAGCTAGGGTTTCCATAGAAATTATTTGAGAAAGATGATGAAAAGATGATATTTTCCTTATTTAATTAATTATCATATTTTATTTTTTTTCACTCTTCAATTTCATCATTCTCTTTATTTTATTTTCCATGGATGAATCATCATCCTTAACCACTAAGCATTTTTAAATGGTCTACTTACCATACAAGGAGCTCCACTTTAAAGTTCTATAGCTATTTAATTCCTTTAGCTATTAGAACTCAACTTTTGCACTTTTTACAATTTGGTTCTTTATCAAATTAAACATGTAATCGGTAAAATTTCTTTACGAAATTTTTATACGACATTATTATCATACTATAGACCATAAAATAATATAAAAATAATTTTTCTTCTGAAATCAGATTTGTAGTTCCGAAAGCACTATTCCAATTTTATCGAAAATGGTCTGTTACACTTTCCATAGTTGCCTTTCCAAATAGTATGCTATCATTTGTAAAAAAAATAAAAAATAAAAATAAAATTGATAATCCTGCTCTTCCCATCGTTATCCTATCTATCTTCCTTTTCCTTCTTGCAATGTGTATTAGTCTTGAAAATCCTTTTCCGTAGATAATAAATAAATATGGGCTTAGCGGATATCCTTGCCTCAACCCTCTTGACGGCTTGAATTCTTCTCCTTTTTTGCTATTCAATATGACTGTATAAGAAACACTTATAACACGTCTCATAATTAATGGTATCTAGTCATCACAAAATCCCAAACTCCCTCATCATTTTTTCCAAGAACTCCCACTCTACTCTGTCATAGCTTTGCTCAAGTCAAGCTTTGGCGCAAAAGATCCACTTCCTCGCTTCTTTTTTTGTTTAAGAGTATGTTGGACTTCATAGGCTACTAAAATATTATCTGAAAATTTGCTTTCCTGGTACAAGTGCTCCTTGTGTCTCATCAATACAAAAGCTTAGGGCTTTCTTAAATCTATTAACTAACATTCTGGAAATAATTTTATAAATCACATTGCACAAGCTTATAAGTCTAAACTATCCATACTTTTTAGAGCTAAGATTTTTGGGGTAAGCACGATATTTTTTTTTGTTTATATCATGTAAATCCTTCTATTGTTCAATACCTCTAAACAAAATTTAATAACGTCTTTCCCCACTATAGGCCAAAATTTTTGGAAGAAAAATGTGGGATAGCCATCGATACTTGAAGTCTTGAGAGGAGCCATTGATTTAATTGCTTCCAACATTTCTTCATCTTTAAATTTTACCATGAGCTCCTCATTAAGGCGACTACTGATGCATGGTTGAAACTCAAACATTAGGTACCCACAATCCTATATTGATTTAGACACAAAAAGATCTTTGAAATAACTCATGCCTAATGAGAGTAATTTCTTGTCCCTTTTTACCAAATTGTCATTATCATCTTCTAGTGCATTTATTGTGTTCTTCTTCTTTCATTGCATATCAAAATTATGGAAGAATGATGTATTACGGTCTCCCATGTGAAGCCAATTTGTTCGTGCCTGTTGTTCCCAAAAGATTTCTTCCTTATCAGCTTCTATGTTTAAGGCTAATTTTACTTCCGTTATTTCTACCAGCCTTTCCTCAATTGGGTCTTGCTTGTTTAGCTTTTCCAACCTAGTATTCAACTTCTCCTTTTTCTTATGCCTTCTTTCTATGTTGACCTTCACATTTTTTTTTAATTTCATTCACAATTCTTTAAGCTTCAAAGGCAGCTCTGTCTCATTTGAATACCAGTCATGTTTCACTTGGTCTTCGAAACATTCTTTAAGTACCCAATCTGCATTCAATCGAAAAAAGATATCTTCTTGGTTTTGAAATCCTTTTTTACCATATATTGTATCAACGATCACCAAATAGTGGTTTGGTATGCTGTGGGGTAGATGAAAAACTGAGTAACTTGAAATAGACCCACCAATCCAAATTTTCCAGTCCTCTATCTAGTCTCTCTCTTATGTTATTCTCTATAAATTCTCTTTTTTCCCAAGTGAACCACTATTCTGAAGAGCCCAAGTCTTTTAGATTGCAATCTTGAAGTGCTTCTCTAAAGGTTAACATTTGACGTTCTTCTCTTAATCACCTTTATGTTAACATTTGACGCTCCTCTCTTAATCACCCTTATCTTTTTTCGAATGAAAACATTACTTCATTGAAATCCCCACCACTAACCAAGGCGTACGAATATCTTCCTTCAGTTATCACATTAGGTCTTAGGAACCCTTTCTCAAATTTTCAATTGGAAAGCCATAATATCCTGTGAATCTCTAATTTTCTTCCCCATTACCCTTATTTACTACATCATCAATATGTAACTTTGAAAAGCTATTTAAGGAGGCTGACAACTCATCTTTCCATCCTAATGAGAGACTTGCTCTTGATCCCTTTGTGCAAACATCAATTTCATTTGAAAAACCACACTTCCTCCTTATTCCATCCATTGTTCTTAAACTAACTTTTGTTTCTATAAGAAACACAAGTTTGGGGTTGATGTTGTCTCAAGCTGTTCTGAAGACGCCTCACTACTCATGGTTTCCCTAGACCAGGAACATTCCACTTTAGAATTTTCATTACGATATATCGGCCTGCTTGTAACAGCTTGATTTTGGGCCTAGTCAGAATAGTGGTTTCGAAATCACTAATCCGAGGTTAGATAAATTATTTTAATATTATTTTATGTGTTATAACATGTTTATATGAGTGCATGAAAATTTTGGTGAAATAATTTTAGCGATTGATGCTTAATTGCAAAAAAAGGACTAAATTGCATAAGGGACAAAAGTTTTATTTCATTAGCTAAAGATGTCAAATAGCTAGAGAACCAAAATTAGGGGTCTTTAAAGAGAAAATAGACCTTTAATAATGAGATGGCCAGCCATAGGGACAACGAAAATCAAAATGTTAAGGTTAGGTGAGCTTTTGGTAACTTATTTGACTAAAATAAAATAAAGAAAATGGAGGCTATAGTGTTCTTCTTCTCCACCGGAATTCTCAGCAAAAAATAAGGGTTTTTGGAGCTTAAAACTTCAGCCAAGCTATCCTCTTGCAAGTAAGTTATTTAGATGGTTATTTTTTATGATTTTTATACTTTTGGGACCCTTGTAGCATGAGCTAGCTATTGGGGGACTATTTTACAAAAGAGTTAAGTGTTTGGAGGTTTACCATAAGAGTATTTATATGAGAGAAAATGAGTTATGGTTGTTAAGTAAACAACTTTTGTGAAGTGATGTTTATGAAAAACACCTAAAATGGACCATTTTGTGAAGTTGGTTAAATGAATGGTAATTGTGTGAAATTTTTGAAATTTTGAGATGTTATAGGTATAAAAAGAATTCGGTTAAGCTTGGTTAATGAGAAAATTTAATAAAAATCAATTTACGAGCTTAGGGGTAAAATCATAATTTTGTAAAAGTCTAGGTGAAAAAAGGTCATTTTGCAAAAAGATGAATTATGAAATGTCTTGATTGATGTGATGATTAAATTAATGAATTTTTATCATTTTAAATCAAGAAATACGAAATCCAGACCTAGATCGGGGGAAGGCGAAGCTAGTAGACTAATTCAATCTAGTCGCCCACTTTTTGTATACCGAGGTAAATTGTATGTAAGTAAGGCAACTTTATTGTTATTATGTGTTGAATGATTGATTTTGCATATGGTTGAATATACTTATGAATAATGCATGATGAAATTTAATGTGATAAATTCCCGGTTGAACCTAGGAATAGATTGGATATCCATGCCATGACATTTGAGTGATATGTGTGCTAGTGTAAGACCATGTTTGGAACATGGCTTCTGCCACATTATGAGAGCCAGTGTAAGACCATGTCTGGGACATGGCGTCAGCCTCAACATGTAAGCTAGTGTAATACCATGTCTGGGACATGGGATTGGCAATTTACTCTCTTATGTGAGGCTTATCGGATATCCGTTAGTATTCCAAATGGTTTAACGGGTTATTTTTAAAGCTTATCATAAAGATATGGAATGATAAAATCATGTTGTGAGTGGTACAAGTTTTTATTCGAAACTCATGAGATATGAGTCTAGTTATGATGCCTTAATGGTAAGAATAAAATAAGTAAGTTCTATCTATGAAAATGATTTTGGGGTGATTTTGTAATCTTTGGCTTATATTTGTGATGTATAAGTATGTAGTGATATCTACCTTTGTGCACTCAATAATGTTGTGTTGGTTTATAACTTGCTATGTGTTCAAATATACGTGGTTGATGTTGTTACTTATTTATATGCAACTTACTAAGCTTTATGCTTACTGTAACACCCCTAACCCATATCCAACACCGGGACAGGGCTCGAGGCATTACCGGAACTTTACACTTTCAGTATACTAACTCAGGCCACAAAATTTCATTTAAATTTAAAACTTTTCAATCATGAACATCTCATCTCTTGTATAGGACTTCGAGACCTATAACATATCAGAAGGCAATGCGAGACAAATACGGGCACGTTCGATTAACCTTGGGCTTCTCAAAAAATTTTCTTAACATAAAGGGACACACGCCTGTGTAGATTGGGCCGTGTGAACTCACACGCCCGTATATCTTGAGGAACGCCCATGCCCTTCAATCGTGGGAAACACTGACTTATCAACACGGCCATGGAAACACACCCATGCTTCCTACCCATAGACGAAACTTTCATTGTAACACGGCCATGATGCATGCCCGTGTGGCCTACCAGTGTACAACATTGAGCTAAAATTTTAAGTGCAGGGGACACACGGCCATAGCAAACGCCTATGGGAGGGAACCGTGTGTCACACATGGCCTAGACACACGCCCGTGTGTCCAACCATGTGGACTTTATTAGGCTATTTTCCAAGCCTTTAGTCACCCCTTTATACTACTTGTGCCTAATGGTTACCAAGTTTGAGAAGAAGCATGATTATACGCTTGTAAATAACCTTAATGAAAATAGTTGTATGGAAACCTCATATCATTGGTTTCATACATAAATGGTTATTTCCTCTTTAGTTTCATGGGTTCCCGTGTTACATTAATCCATCCAAAATTGGGTCATTCATGTGACTCATTGCCAACTGATAGCAACCCATCATTAGTAATTAAAACCATGCATAAAATCGTAGGTCATAGCCTACTTAAATTAAGCCAATTTTCATGGCCATATACAAAGAGATAAACATATTTCTACATGCCTTTACTTGGCAAATCAAATGACAAATATAATAAAATACTCAAAAATACTATACATGCCATTTAACAAAATAAACAGAGTCTTTATACCAAAGCTTGTTTAGTTGATAGTGTGTTGACTCTCCAATTGTCCTCCAATCCTTTAGAGTCCTCGAGCTCTGTGAGACAAGGAAAAAGAGAGGGGTAAGCATTTACATGCTTAGTAAGCTCGAATAATCGAAAAGTAAACTTACCGAGTAATTAGCATACATCCATATCTAAATCATGAAACCATCCATTATGAAATGATTTCCTATCACATGCACTCAATCAATGAGTTAGTCACATAACAAAGCATCATGTAATTTATATAGATGAGCTCATTATTCATCATCTTGTTAACATACATCGTATTATCCCGTTGAGTTTCTAGGAAATCTCGATGGAGTACCCATTATCCGTTAATTCTTATGAATGATCATTTCACATATATGCACTCCGCGAACCTCACATCCCATGGCAGGATTACCAGTCCAGGCTAAATCCTCCATATCATGAACTCGTAAGGTGATGTCGGGGTTACCAGTCCAGGCTAAATCCCTTATAGCGACAAACACCCTTAATGAGTTCGGATCTGAATTACCAGTCCAGGCTAAATTCAGACCCTAATCGGATTACCCGTCTAGGCTAAATCCTTACTGCAACACATGCAGGTTCTCAGTTCACATGTAAAACATGGTTTATCCATCGAATTCCCTTTTTAATCTCAACCAAGACAGTTATCAACAAGTCATTACCAAAGGTGCATTTCATGCATTTTCATACCATCAATAAATGAAAATATCATGCATTCATAAATCATACAATTATGTATATTAGGGGTTTACTTTAAGTTATTCGAACTTACTTAGTATTCTTTTCGGGATTGTGTTTCGGTTATTTTGAAACCTTGCGTTTACCATGATTGACCTCCGGAATTTGTTCCTTGGGGTCTATGACAGCAAAATTAACTCATTAATACACTACATTATGCATTTCAAGTTTAATATCTACCCCTGCTCCAAATGACCATTTTGCCCCTAACCTTTCACATTTTTACGATTTAGTCCCTAAACTCGGATAATGAAACCCAAGCCTAACCGAACATTATTCTCTCTTATGGAAACCCACATTTTTCATTATTTTCCTCATTTCTACCACACATTACATCTTTTGCAAAATAGTCCCTATAAGGGTTTCTCATGAAAACCAACTTGGAAAAGATGTTTAACACACATTTATCTTTCATTTTCTTCCATAATGCATCAAAATACCAATAACTCATGCATGGGTAAATTTTGAATATGAACCCTACCATGAAATATGGGTAGAAATGAAGAGAGCAAACTATCGGGATTTCAAAATACAAAGAACATGAAAAACGGGGCTTGGGAGCACTTACTATTGAGCTTGAAAATTGAAGAAACCCTAGGTATGGTGTCCTCCAAATTTTAGCAGCTATGGGAAGAAGATGAACATATTTTTGCTCCATTTTTCTCTTTTTATTTCATTAAAATGCTTAATGACCAAAATGCCCTTATGCCCTTTCTTTAAAATTTCATCCATGCAAGCCCATTTTTGTCCAAAAATTTAGAATTTGGGAAAATTGCTCTCCAAGACCTTCTAATTCATAATCTAAAGCAATTTCATACAAATTGCTTCTAGAAACCAAGTTTTGCAATTTATTCAATTTAGTCTCTAATTTCCAATTGGACATCTTATACTTAGAATTTCTTCATGAAACTTTAACAAATGCATATACTCATATTCTAGGCCTCATAATAACCATGAAATAAATATTTTGATGTCAGATTTACGGTCCCGAAACCACTATTCTGACTAGGCCCTATTTCAGGATGTTACACTTACTCCCTCTCTTTTCCATTTTCTTATAGTGCTACCAAGTTAATATCGGGAATCAAGGGACGTTGGAGGCATCGATCACACTGTCACCTGAAGCTTCTGGTATAGCTAGTTTAAATGTTTTGAGTGTGGCATGTATAGGGACTTGATCTTTTGTTTAGTGTCATGTTAGTTTAGCCATAAATGTTGGCTCATATGGAGGTGATATTCATTTTGTATAGGCCATTGATGTTGGCTAATATTGATTATTATTAAATGCATTTGATGAAAATTCTCATGGATGTGGCTATTTAGGTTATGTGTGTTTATGCTTGGGTTGGTTATGTTTGATGTTGTGTAGGTTGGTGCAAGTAAGGGTGGAAAAAAGGCTTGGTAGATAGCCTTGTTTTTGTCCATACAGGTAGACACACGGACGTGTGTCTAGACCGTGTGTGACACACGGCTTGCCCCATGGGCGTATGGTAAGGCCGTGTGTCCCCTGCACCTAAAGTTGGCAAAACAGAATGCCCAGTAGTAACCACATGGACAGAGACACTGCCATGTGTCCCAACCATGTGTAGTACATGGGCGTGTACCATAGCCATGTGCCCTTAAAGGGTTATTAATGTCAGAAACAGAATATCAAGGTTTTGTACACTGGCTGAGACACGGGCGTGTCCTGGCTGTGTGGGGTACACGAGCCATGGCATGGGCGTGCGCCATTCGTGTAAAAACCCCTGTAGGTTCGAATCAAGAATTAAATTTGCATGGGCTAGGGACACGGGCGTGTTCTGATATGTTCAGGCCGTGTGAGCCACACGGGCCTTCAACATGGCCATGTTAAGATGACACATGGGCTTGTCACCTTTCCACATAGGCGTGTGCCCCTGTCTGCTTGGAAATTTTACAAAGTTTTCCTAAAGTGTTTAGTTCATTTCTAAACCATTTCCAAAGTGTGTTTTGGACCTCATAAGTCTACATTAGGGTCGTTAAGAGGAAGTTTGAAAGTTTTAAAAATTGAGCGAAATTTTATAACCCAAAAATATTTGAATGTATGTGTTTAAGTTCGGTAACACTTCATATCCTGTTCCGACATCGAAATCAGGTAAGGGGTGTTACACTGCTTGCCAGTGGCAACTGATAAATCATTAGATGAATCTGTGCCCATTGGCTTATTACTATTGTTATCGCCTCCTTGGTTAGTTCTTTATCTTTGTTTCCATCAATATTACTGATTCAATTATCCTCGTGCTCGATATTTGTCTCATTTTCCCACCTAGCTTCCCTTCCAACCCTAAATCCGTAACTCTCTTCCAACTCCATTTTATTTGTCACTTAACCCTTCTCTTCCTCTGGATCTATACGATTGCCCCTTACCTAATTGTTCCTTTTGCCGTCTACTCTCACATTTCCCAATAACTTTCTCCATTCGAACCCATTCTTTTGGTTCCTCCCTGAACCATCTACTAAGTGTTTGTTCAACCCTTTTCAGGGGTGCTCTTAGAGAAATATCCCAACCATACTCGTCTTGCACCCCTAGGGAAAGGCGTAAGGGACAAAAATTCTCCCTATGTCCTAGTCTTCCACACAATAAACAAAATAAATATAATTTTTCATATTGGAATGTTGCATATAAAGATTTGTTTTGCCTATGAATAATTCACTTTTTCTTTTCAATGGGCACCGAACATCCATTTTCACCTTGATGCGCATAAACTTCCTAATTCCTCTTGTAACAATTGCTCTATTGTAATTAGTGAATATGCGTATGAAATTTCCAAGTTGCCTTGCCATTCCTTCAGACATACACCTAGGTGGTAAGTTATGAATTTGCACCCAAAAATTTGTATGTAATACAAGAACTTGACTTGGGTCCTCTCCTTTCTCCAATCTATGAAAAATAATTAAGTGCCTTTTAAAAAACCACAAAATACCATCTTCTACCCTTTTTAGATCTAAATCATTGTAAAATGAATCCATTTGTCCTCAAGTTTAGAAATTGTAACTCCTTCAATTGGGTGCCAGAACTCCGCAAGTACATTCTTCAATGATAAAAAGTGTACAGCACTATTAGTTAGAACTCTTCCAACCAGGCATAGATTAAATTTCTCCACGAACTCTTATTCATCTTCGATATCATGAACAGGATCTTCTTCCTCCTCTTCCAGACTCAAGTTTACCAATTTATCTTCCATGATTTTGTATACCAAATAAACCTTTCACGACCTCTTCTCTCATCTTGAAACCTTAATCAATTTTTAAAAAAATGGGTAAAACCCCTAACCTGCTACTGATGACAGACAACGAAATAAATAAAATAAATAAACCTTAAACTACTAATCGAGCAGACTTTGAATTGTGATAGAACTTTACTTCAACTGTAACACCCCGAACCCGAGACCGACACCGGAGTCGGACACGAGATGTTAACAAACTTTGAAAAATTTTTCCAGACACTGCCCAGTCTGAGTACTAGTCGCTTCAAAAATCATATCTTGAGTTTCACAACTCGAAAATCAGTTTTGCGATTTTTCCCTGAAACTAGACTCATGTCCCCACCTATGTATTTTTTTCTAGAATTTTTGGTCAGGCCAATTAGTACAGTTTATTAGTCAAAGTCTCCCATGTTACAGGGGTCGACTACACTGACCTTTTCCCATTACGACTTGGATATCTCTCTGCACAGAGCTTCAATACTGATGCCGTTTGTTTCTATGGAAACTAGACTCAGAGAGGAATCCATACATATATGGTATGACCCCTAATTATCTCTTGTCAATTTATAGTGAATTTCCAAAGTCGGAACAGGGAATCCAGAAACTGTTCTGGCCCTGATCCACAAGAACCCGAATATCTCTTACTGTACTGTTCATATGATTGTTTCGTTACTTTCATATGAAAGTAGATTCATCAAGGTTCGATTAAGTAATTTATTCACTATTTAATTCCACTCCTACGAATTCTTGTGATTTTTCCAATCCACACCACTGCTGCTGTCAGCCTCTGTTTTCAAAGTAAACCTTACCTATTTTCGGGGTTTCATGGACCAACTAGGGCCTTGTCATACATATGCCCACATATGATCATACTTAGCCATTCCAATGGCTGATCATTTGCTCAACACTTCCATTCCAACTATAGTTACATCATGAAACCATCTATACATTCATAAACACGAATGGTCTAATGCCATACTCCACTTCTACAAGCCATTTTCGCATGGCTGTACACTTATACATTTCATAAAGTACTCGAAAAACAACAATGGGTAGTCCTATACATGCCATATCAAAATTCAACCAAAATAGTACCCAAAAGAGCCTTTGATAGTGTGGGCGACTTCGACTTCAAGATCCCGAGTCCGATAGCTGGAGAACCAAAAATCTATAAAACAGAGGAGCAGTGTAACGAGTAAGCAATTTATGCTTAGTAAGTTTTGAGCAAGGAATTCTAGCATAAACAAAGAATAACACACATTTAGCTAAACGGAATATTTCATAATACGCAATTTACCGATACCAAACTTGCTTCACAACATTAACAACCCTTATGTACATACACAATAGACTAACTTAGCCGAAGGCCGGTAGCTCGTTTATCAACTGAGCGAACATTTATTTGTAAGGGCTCGATTAAATTCAACACATACGTAACATATCCCCATATTGGGATGTTTTTCGAGTATTCGCTGGAATTTTACAGCAAGCTCATTCATTACCAAATCACGTACCTTTGGGATTTAACCGGATATAGCTCCTCGTTCAAATGCCTTCGGGACATAGCCCGGTTTTAGTAACTCACACAATGCCTTCGGGACATAACCCGGATTTAATAACTCGCACGAATGCCTTCGGGACTTAACCCGGATTTAGTATCTCGCACAAAGGCCTTCGGGGCTTAACCCGGAATTTGTATCTCGCACAAATGCCTTCGGATCTTAGTCCGGGTATATTCACTTAGCACAAAGCCTTCGGGACTTAGCCCGGACAGCATTCAATTAATCATGCACATCTAACAATAATTCATGGCACATTCATATTTCATTTTCATTTGCGAAACTCAAACACAAGGCACATATCGTCCTTGCACATTCGGCTCAATAGCCACACATAGAGCATGATTTAATCACATCGTAATTTAAGCTCCCTTACTCAAGAACTTACCTCGGGTGTTGTCGAACGATTCCGCTAGCTATTCAACCACTTTTTCCTTCCCTTTATCGGATTTATTTCCCCTTTGCTCTTGGGCTTAATTAAACAAATAAATTAATTTCATCATTTAGGCATCAAAAAGATGAACACAAGGCACTTAGCCCATATTTATACATTAGACATTAAAGTCTCATACATGCAAAAATCATGCATCAACACAACATATTAGCTAATTTCTTTCCCCTTGGCCGAATATGCATGTCTATTTTTGGGGTCGATTTCAACACTTAATACACACATATACACACTAGTAAAGCATCCTCCCCCTTTTCATCAATTTAACACATGCATTGCTCATTAACATGCAAAGTTACATTCGGCCTTAGCACACATCTTGCTAGCCGATTCTTCTCCATTTAGCAACCAATGCACATATGTGCTCACACAAAAATGCTAAAAAGGAGGTTCAAGAATCATCAAGCCATCGTCACATGCATCATTAACAAGCTTCATATTTTGCATGCAATGGCATTAACACAACCTCCACCTAGGCCGAATCTTAACTCATCCTCATGCCTCATCACCACAACATCAAACACCAACCAAGAATGATGCATCCATGGTCAAGTGCCAATTCCATCACATAGCAAGATTTAGACCATGGGCTAGGTAGAACTCAAGCTAACAACTAAAACATGCATGCATCTCATGGAACATCATCAAACATACCTTAGCCTAGCTACATGCATGGCCGAATCTCTTCACCTTTCTTCTTCTTTCCTCCCTAAAATTTTTGGCCAAGGATGAACCAAAGGATGAGAAAATTTTTTCTTTGTTTTTCTTTCTAATTTAGGCTAAATGAAGGTGAGAAAAGGATGAACAAAGATCTTCTCCTCTCTTTTCTTTAGCTCACGGCAATGGGGGGGGAAAGAATCAACTACACACTTTTTTTTGTGTATTCATCATACTCCTTTTCATTATTTAATTTCCATGCCTATTATTTTATTTTTTCCACCCATGATGCACCAACAAAACATGTCTATGACATGTCTTGGCCATCAAACTTGGTCTACCATGCTTGTCATGGCCGGCCACTACTAGTAGGGGGGGGAATTTGACATGCAAGTCCCCCCTTTGTCCACATGCACTAATAGGTCCTCACACATTGACCTATCACATTTTAGAATTTTCTCACATAAGTCCTATTGACTAAATTCACATGAAATCAACCAAATTGAAGCTTGAAATTTTCACACATTCATAATTACATATTCTAGACAATAAGTATCACATTCAAACATTTCGGTGACTCGGTTTAGCGGTCCCGAAACCACTTCCCGACTAGGGTCAACTTTGGGCTGCCACAACTCTCCCCCACTTAAGAAATTTTCGTCCCCGAAAATCTTACCGGTAAATAGGTTTGGGTATCGTTCTTTTATCGAGCTCTCGGTCTCCCAAGTGGCTTCCTCGATCCCGTGTTTGAGCCATAACACCTTTACTAGCGGAACTCTTTTGTTTCGCAATTCCTTCACTTCACGAGCTAGGATACGCATCGGTTCTTCCTCATAGCTCATGTCGACTTGAATTTCAACCTCTGATGGGCTAATTATATGCGATGGATCAGATCGATAGCGTCGAAGCATCGAAACATGAAAGACGTCATGAATCTTTTCAAGCTCCGGGGGCAAAATCAATCTATACGCAACTGGACCAACTCGTTCGGAGATTTCGTACGGCCCAATGAATCTTGGGCTCAACTTGCCCTTACGGCCGAACCTGAGTATCTTTTTCCAAGGTGAAACCTTAAGGAACACTTTGTCTCCCACCTGATACTTGATGTCTTTTCGTTTCAAATCTGCGTACGACTTCTGACGATCCGTGGCTACCTTCAGACTTTCACAGATTACCTTTACTTTCTGTTCAGCATCTTTAATCAAATCAACTCCGAAAATTTTACTTTCACCGAGCTCGGTCCAAAACAATGGTGTACGGCATTTACGACCGTACAAAGCCTCGTAAGGTGCCATCTTAATACTTGATTGAAAACTATTGTTGTAAGCGAATTCAATCAAAGGTAAATACCGTTCCCATGAACTACTGAACTCGAGGATGCAACATCTCAACATATCCTCAAGTATCTGAATTATCCGCTCGGATTGACCATCGGTTTGGGGGTGAAAAGCAGTGCTAAAATGCAGCTTGGTACCCAGAGCTTCTTGCAATTTCTTCCAAAATCGTGAGGTGAATCTCGGATCTCTATCCGACACGATAGAAACAGGTACCCCGTGTAATCTCACAATTTGATAAACGTACAATTCAGCTAGTTTATCCAATGAAAAATCCGTACGTACGGGGATGAAATGAGCCGACTTAGTCAGTCTATCAACAACAACCCATATCGCATCCTTCTTACTTGCTGACAAGGGCAGTCCGGACACAAAGTCAATTGTGACTCGATCCCATTTCCACTCGGGTATCATGATCGGCTGGAGTAATCCTGAAGGCACTTGATGTTCCGCTTTCACTTGTTGACATATCAAACATCTCGAAACAAAGTCGGAGATGTCCCGTTTCATACCATGCCACCAAAATTGACGTTTCAAATCGTTGTACATTTTCGTACTCCCCGGGTGAATTGACATTCGGCTACAATGGGCTTCGTTCAGAATCATCGAAATGAGTTCCGAATTCCTTGGAACACACAAACGATTTCTGAACCTCAAACAATCATCATCATCAATTTGAAACTCCGATTCCTCGTTCGAAAAACACTTAGCCCGTTTTGCAACCAATTCATCATCGACTTTCTGAGCTTCACGAATTTGGTGAGTCAATAATGGTTTAGATTTTAATTCAGCTACTAACACATTGTCTGGTAGAACAGACAAATGCACGTTCATCGCTCGTAAAGCAAACAATGACTTCCGGCTTAAGGCGTCCGCAACCACGTTAGCCTTTCCCGGGTGGTAATCAATGACAAGCTCGTAATCTTTCAACAACTCAAGCCAACGTCTTTGTCGCAGATTCAAGTCTCGTTGAGTCATCAAATATTTGAGACTTTTGTGATCCGAAAATACATGGCACTTCTCACCAAACAGATAATGTCGCCATATTTTTAAAGCAAACACGATGGCAGCTAGTTCGAGATCATGGGTCGGATAATTCCTCTCGTGTGGCTTCAATTGTCTCGACGCATAGGCCACGACTCGACCTTCTTGCATCAATACGCAACCCAACCCAAGTAGGGATGCGTCACTATAAATGACAAACTCTTTACCTGATTCGGGTTGCACCAAAATTGGAGCTTCAGTCAAATGAGTTTTCAGTTGGTCGAAACTTTTCTGACATTTCTCCGTCCACTCGAACTTAACATCCTTTTGAAGTAGCTTCGTCATTGGTGTGGCTATCATCGAGAAACCTTTCACAAATCGTCGGTAATAACCGGCGAGCCCCAAAAAGCTCCGAACTTCAGTAATATTTCTCGGAGGTTTCCAGTCAAGTATGGCTGAAATTTTGTTCGGGTCAACTCGAATACCCGACGCGGATACCACATGACCCAAGAAGCTAACCTCTCTTAACCAGAACTCACACTTACTGAACTTAGCATATAACTGCTTATCCCGCAAAATTTGCAGCACTAGCCTCAGATGCTCAGCATGTTCGGTCTCATCTCTTGAATAGACCAAAATGTCATCAATGAACACAACTACGAACCGATCCAAATACGGTCTGAAGATCCGATTCATCAAATCCATAAATACTGCAGGGGCATTAGTGAGCCCAAACGGCATCACTAAGAATTCGTAGTGACCATATCTCGTTCTGAAGGCAGTTTTAGGAATATCTGCATCTCGAATTCGCAACTGATAATAGCCCGATCTCAAATCTATTTTTGAGAACACTGAGGCTCCCTTCAGTTGGTCGAACAAATCATCGATGCGCGGCAACGGATATTTGTTCTTTATCGTCACTTTATTCAGCTGACGATAGTCAATGCACAACCTCATGGTTCCGTCCTTCTTTTTCACGAACAATACTGGTGCACCCCAAGGTGAGAAACTTGGTCGAGCGAAACCTCTATCCGTCAGTTCTTGCAACTGAGCTTTCAACTCCTTTAACTCGGTTGGTGCCATACGATACGGAGCTATCGAAATCGGCGTAGTCCCAGGTACAAGCTCAATACCAAACTCTACCTCCCGAACAGGTGGTAAACCCGGTAATTCTTCCAGAAAAACATCCGGGTATTCACAAACCACCGGCACAGATTCGGGTTTCTTTTCTAATTCTTTGCCATCAAGTACATACGCAAGGTATGCTTCGCACCCTTTTCTTACATATTTCTGTGCCAACATTGCTGATATTACAGCTGGCATCCCCTCCAAGTCCGCAGACTCAATTCGGACTACTTCGTTATTTGCGCACCTCAAATCAATAGTCTTGCTCTTGCAATTCACAATCGCATCATGCGCGGTCAACCAATCCAAACCAAGGATAACATCAAATTCATCAAACGGCAAAAGCATCAAGTCCGCCGGAAAACAGGAACCTCGAATTTCCAGGGGACATTTCTCACACACTTTGTCGACAAGCACGTAATGACCCAAGGGATTTGACACCCGAATTACAAACTCAGTAGACTCAATAGGTAAAGTCTTACTGGATGCTAAGGTTTCACATATGTAAGAATGAGTAGAACCGGGGTCAATCAAAGCAATTACATTAGCATCAAAGAGAGTGAATGTACCGGTAATAACATCAGGCGAAGAAGCATCCTCGCGGGCACGTATAGCATAAGCTCTAGCAGGCGCACGAGCTTCGGATCTGGTTATATCATCTCTAGATCCTTTCTGACCACCACTAGCATTGCCCATATTTCCAGATGGTCTACCTCGAGCAGTGGTAGCACCCGGTTTCCTACTCTGATTTTCATTCTGTTCAAACAACCTCGGGCAATCTTTAATGAAGTGGTCAACTGATCCGCACTTGTAACAGGAGCGGTCAGGGAATCTACAACTCCCTGAAAGCCATTTATCGCAATATCGACACTTCGTTCTATCTCGACGTTCATTCCCAACACTGGCGACCGAAGTGCCTCGTGTACCCACAGGGGGTCGATCACGATCTCGTCTAAAAAGGCCCGAAGTGCCTCTAAACTGGCCCGCATCATCTCGAAATCTCTTCGATGTCTGTTGAAGAGACCTTCCCGAGGATCTTTTACGAAACTCTCCAGTTCCCTCATCAACTCTTTGCTTTTCTTTTCTAAGCTCTTCGGCTTTACAAGCTCGTTCAACAAGTACCACGAACTCTCGTATTTCAAGAACGCTAACGAACATTTTTATATCTTCATTCAGCCCATCCTCGAAGCGTTTACACATAATAGCTTCGGACGAAACACATTCCCGAGCGTATTTGCTAAGTCTAACAAATTTTCGCTCGTAATCAGTAACCGACATGGAGCCTTGCTTAAGCTCAAGAAATTCCTTCCGTTTTTGATCAACAAATCTCTGACTGATATCTTTTTCCGAAACTCAGTTTGGAAAAACTCCCAAGTTACTTGCTCTCGGGGCACAACAGAAGTCAGAGTACTCCACCAATAGTAGGCAGAATCACGTAGCAAGGAGATAGCACACTTTAGGCATTCATCGGGTGTACAAGATAGCTCATCGAGTACCCGGATAGTGTTGTCCAGCCAAAATTCAGCTTGCTCGGCATCATCGCTATCCATAGCCTTAAATTCAGTAGCCCCATGTTTTCGGATTCTATCAACTGGGGGCTTATTTGACCTTATTTGGTCCGTTACCGGTGGTATTGTAGGTGCGGGGGTAGTATTTGTCGGGAATGGAGGTTGTGGAACAGCCATATTAGTTCGAATGTATTGGTTGAACCAATCATTCATCACGCTATAGAATGCTTGTCTAGCTTCATCATTCGGATTACTAGCATTAGGTTGAGAGTCTGCCGGCACTGTCCCTTGTGCGGGAGCAGGCGCTACACTCTCAAGATCATCAGCTACCTCTCGGTCACGATCGGGATCCATTACTATAAACACATTTACAATTGTTAGAAATCACCACACTATCAAGTAATCACATAAAATGGCATGTATAGCTAGACCCAACACATTACGGTAGTCCTAGAATCGACTAAACCGTAGCTCTGATACCAATTTAATGTAACACCCCGAACCCGAGACCGACACCGGAGTCGGACACGAGATGTTAACAAACTTTGAAAAATTTTTCCAGACACTGCCCAGTCTGAGTACTAGTCGCTTCAAAAATCATATCTTGAGTTTCACAACTCGAAAATCAGTTTTGTGATTTTTCCCTGAAACTAGACTCATGTCCCCACCTATGTATTTTTTTCTAGAATTTTTGGTCGGACCAATTAGTACAGTTTATTAGTCAAAGTCTCCCATGTTACAGGGGTCGACTACACTGAGCTTTTCCCATTACGACTTGGATATCTCTCTGCACAGAGCTTCAATACTGATGCCGTTTCTTTCTATGGACACTAGACTCATAGAGGAATCCATACATATATGGTATGACCCCTAATTATCTCTGGTCAATTTATAGTGAATTTCCAAAGTCGGAACAGGGAATCCAGAAACTGTTCTGGCCCTGTTCCACAAGAACCCGAATATCTCTTACTGTACTATTCATATGATTGTTTCGTTACTTTCATATGAAAGTAGATTCATCAAGGTTCGATTATGTAATTTATTCACTATTTAATTCCACTCCTACGAATTCTTGTGATTTTTCCAATCCACACCACTGCTGCTGTCAGCCTCTGTTTTCAAAGTAAACCTTACCTATTTTCGGGGTTTCATGGACCAACTAGGGCCTTGTCATACATATGCCCACATATGATCATACTTAGCCATTCCAATGGCTGATCATTTGCTCAACACTTCCATTCCAACTATAGTTACATCATGAAACCATCTATACATTCATAAACACGAATGGTCTAATGCCATACTCCACTTCTACAAGCCATTTTCGCATGGCTGTACACTTATACATTTCATAAAGTACTCGAAAAACAACAATGGGTAGTCCTATACATGCCATATCAAAATTCAACCAAAATAGTACCCAAAAGAGCCTTTGATAGTGTGGGCGACTTCGACTTCAAGATCCCGAGTCCGATAGCTGGAGAACCAAAAATCTATAAAACAGAGGAGCAGTGTAACGAGTAAGCAATTTATGCTTAGTAAGTTTTGAGCAAGGAATTCTAGCATAAACAAAGAATAACACACATTTAGCTAAACGGAATATTTCATAATACGCAATTTACCGATACCAAACTTGCTTCACAACATTAACAACCCTTATGTACATACACAATAGACTAACTTAGCCGAAGGCCGGTAGCTCGTTTATCAACTGAGCGAACATTTATTTGTAAGGGCTCGATTAAATTCAACACATACGTAACATATCCCCATATTGGGATGTTTTTCGAGTATTCGCTGGAATTTTACAGCAAGCTCATTCATTACCAAATCACGTACCTTTGGGATTTAACTGGATATAGCTCCTCGTTCAAATGCCTTCGGGACATAGCCCGGTTTTAGTAACTCACACAATGCCTTCGGGACATAACCCGGATTTAATAACTCGCACGAATGCCTTCGGGACTTAACCCGGATTTAGTATCTCGCACAAAGGCCTTCGGGGCTTAACCCGGAATTTGTATCTCGCACAAATGCCTTCGGATCTTAGTCCGGGTATATTCACTTAGCACAAAGCCTTCGGGACTTAGCCCGGACAGCATTCAATTAATCATGCACATCTAACAATAATTCATGGCACATTCATATTTCATTTTCATTTGCGAAACTCAAACACAAGGCACATATCGTCCTTGCACATTCGGCTCAATAGCCACACATAGAGCATGATTTAATCACATCGTAATTTAAGCTCCCTTACTCAAGAACTTACCTCGGGTGTTGTCGAACGATTCCGCTAGCTATTCAACCACTTTTTCCTTCCCTTTATCGGATTTATTTCCCCTTTGCTCTTGGGCTTAATTAAACAAATAAATTGATTTCATCATTTAGGCATCAAAAAGATGAACACAAGGCACTTAGCCCATATTTATACATTAGACATTAAAGTCTCATACATGCAAAAATCATGCATCAACACAACATATTAGCTAATTTCTTTCCCCTTGGCCGAATATGCATGTCTATTTTTGGGGTCGATTTCAACACTTAATACACACATATACACACTAGTAAAGCATCCTCCCCCTTTTCATCAATTTAACACATGCATTGCTCATTAACATGCAAAGTTACATTCGGCCTTAGCACACATCTTGCTAGCCGATTCTTCTCCATTTAGCAACCAATGCACATATGTGCTCACATAAAAATGCTAAAAAGGAGGTTCAAGAATCATCAAGCCATCATCACATGCATCATTAACAAGCTTCATATTTTGCATGCAATGGCATTAACACAACCTCCACCTAGGCCGAATCTTAACTCATCCTCATGCCTCATCACCACAACATCAAACACCAACCAAGAATGATGCATCCATGGTCAAGTGCCAATTCCATCACATAGCAAGATTTAGACCATGGGCTAGGTAGAACTCAAGCTAACAACTAAAACATGCATGCATCTCATGGAACATCATCAAACATACCTTAGCCTAGCTACATGCATGGCCGAATCTCTTCACCTTTCTTCTTCTTTCCTCCTTAAAATTTTTGGCCAAGGATGAACCAAAGGATGAGAAAATTTTTTCTTTGTTTTTCTTTCTAATTTAGGCTAAATGAAGGTGAGAAAAGGATGAACAAAGATCTTCTCCTCTCTTTTCTTTAGCTCACGGCAATGGGGGGGGAAAGAATCAACTACACACTTTTTTTTTTTGTGTATTCATCATACTCCTTTTCATTATTTAATTTCCATGCCTATTATTTTATTTTTTTCCACCCATGATGCACCAACAAAACATGTCTATGACATGTCTTGGCCATCAAACTTGGTCTACCATGCTTGTCATGGCCGGCCACTACTAGTAGGGGGGGAATTTGACATGCAAGTCCCCCCTTTGTCCACATGCACTAATAGGTCCTCACACATTGACCTATCACATTTTAGAATTTTCTCACATAAGTCCTATTGACTAAATTCACATGAAATCAACCAAATTGAAGCTTGAAATTTTCACACATTCATAATTACATATTCTAGACAATAAGTATCACATTCAAACATTTCGGTGACTCGGTTTAGCGGTCCCGAAACCACTTCCCGACTAGGGTCAACTTTGGGCTGCCACATCAACTCTTTAATTTAATCTAGTATTAAAGAGTTATCTAAAAATACTAAAAGATAAAATACTAAAAAAATTAAAATATTATTTTTACAAGTAATTCCTCAAAATAAAAGTTTTAAAATAGTTCATTGTCCATCAACTTGTTCTTCGGACCAAAACTCTAATGGCAACCATATTTTCAATTCTTTTTTACTTTTCAAGTTTGCTTTTGCATCTAATCGAAATCAAATAATAAATCCAAAATTAGTAGCATCTCATTCAAGAATTTATCAAAGTTAAGCATAATAAACATGTTAATTGGACATATTATTATTAATAATAGGTAAAAGTACCATGAAGATCCATGTACTAAAAATCAAATTGCATTTTATTGCCTCTAATTTAAAAAATGAGCAAATTAGTCCATGTACATTAGATCAAATAGTAAATTGGTACTATTGTTAAAAATTCTATCCATTTCTACTATTAAATGCTACTGTGTTTGATAGAGCAACTAGACAAAAACACTTGGATGCATGCCATGTATACCTTATAGTGACATGACAATATTTGAAAAAAAATAGAAAATCCTAATAAATATTTTTTTATCACATGGCAATATTTGAGGTACACATCAACATGAAGTACAGGTAGCATTCACATGTCATTGTTTGGTTGCTCCTTCAGCAACGCCAACACTTAACAGTAGAAATGTATGAATTTTTAATCGTAGAACCAATTTACTCTTTGATTTAATATACATAGACTAATTTTCTCATTTTTTAAGTAGAAGGACAAAATCTAATCCAATTCTTAGTACGGTGAGCATCAATGATACTATTTTCTTTTTTTTTCCCATAATACAAGCTTGGATTTTATATTTTTTAATAAAAATAATTTCACCTTAAATGTTTCCTACCTTGTCATTGTTTAATAGTAAATTTTAGTAGAATAATTAATTTATAATTTTTTAATATATAATGTTAATATATTAATTTTTTAAATAAAAAATAAAATACAATCTTTCAATGTAGAAGTCTTCTATAGTAATTCTATTATATATAATTATTCTATCATGCATTCAATTCTGTTTATTGACAATTATTTTATACATAGATTATTAAATGCTCAAATTTTTGTTTTAATTATCTTGGGTTCAAATTATCAGAAAGAAAAACATATATGAAAGGTTCAGGGAAAATGAAGAACTTGAGGTACGACAATGAACCTGTGGAAATAGCTAGATTAGCCATCAAGCATGTCAAAAAAATCAATTATAATATATTGAATATTATAACACTACGTATAATACAAACACACTTGAACCCTTCCCCCCCCACCCACCCACCCCTCCACACCCCTTCAAAAAAAAATTTTGTACAAAATTAATGATCTATAGTGGTGGTCTCGATAATGAGGATGTGGATCGGTCTGGTTCGGTGCTTTGCGACAAACAGGGCAAGCAACATTTAACTTAAGCCACTCATTAATGCAATTAGCATGAAAGTAGTGACTGCAATCAGTTATGGTTCTTATTGTCTCTTTGGCTTCATGTTCCGATAGACATATTGAACATGTATTATCATTAGGCCTTGAAAGCTTGAAGTTTTCACCAAGCAAAGTGATTGGATAGGCTTCAATCCTTGAACCATCGAGACCATTTACAGTCTGCTCCGCAATGAAGCTGGAGATTTCAACATTTGGCTGCTACCCATGATCACAGCAAGGAATAACATTGTAAACAATAATACACAGCACAATCAAGGTGATGGGTGTTCCCAGGATAAAAATCAAGGCATATTTGGTACCGCTTGAAAAACCTATAAAACGAATGTAAATTAATAAAAATTAAGTCTGAAATTCAAGGGTCTCTTCCATATGGCATATATCATCTTGTGAAAATAAAATAAAATAAAAACACAAATTTTTACGTGGAAACCCTTTCGGGAAAAAACCACGGGCAGAGGAGAAGAAAATTTATTATGTCAAATTTGAATAATTACAAGAATAGACTATGTCTATTTATAGGCTTATAAAGCCATATTCTAGTAAGACCGAAACACCTTATTCTAATCAATATAAAATAGATGGAGTTTAATAAGGTTTAAAAAACTTTATTCTAAAATAAAATAAAAGAAGTGTAGTTCTATATGGATTTTACTTTTATTTTTTTTACCACTGTATTTTATTTAAATAAGGATTCGGGTCATTTAATTCTAACAATCTCCACCTTAACACGAATTCTCAATGAACAAGTTCTTCATCATGAACTCTCAACGAACAAGTGCTCCACCTCTTCCATAAAACCCCTTAAGGGTTTAACTTCAACAATGGACACCAATCAAGTCTAAGCAATGCTCAAACTTGGTTATAGGAAGTGACTTAGTCATCATACCTGCAGGATTTTCATGAGTACTAATTTTGCTCACAACAATATCACCACGAACAATAGTATCACGAACAAAATGATACCAAACATCAATGTGTTTTGTTCTTTCATGAAACATTTGATCTTTTGTAAGGAAGATTGCATTCTGACTGTCACAAAATACAGTACTGATTTGTAGGTCTTCATTGAGTTCACTAAAGAGTCCCTTCAACCAGATAGCTTCTTTACAAGCCTCAGTAATTGCGACTGTAGTTTGCAAAGTGGCTTTCCAACTGATTGCACAACCTCCGATTGTAAAGACATAACTTGTGGGAGATCTTCTTCTATCAAGGTCTCTAGCAAAATCAGCATCAACATACCCAATGACTCCATCTCTAGCCCTTCCAAACTGTAAGCAAACATCAGTAGTACCTCGTAAGTATCTTAAAATCCACTGAACTACTTTCCAGTGTTCTTTACTGGGATTTGCCATGTATCTGTTGACTGCACTAACTGCATATGATAAATCTGGATGTGAACAAACCATAGCATACATGAGAGATCCCACTGCACTAGCGTATGGAACATGTGACATGTACCCAATCTCATCATCTGATTGTGGTGACAAAGCCGATGAAAGTCTAAAATGGCCTGCTAAAGGAGTGCTAATAGGCTTAGCACTCTGCATATTGAACCTGCAAAGAACTTTCTCAATGTACCCCTTCTGACTTAGATACAATTTATTTACTTTTCTATCTCTGAGAATCTCCATACCAAGTATCTTCTTTGTTGGTCCTACATCTTTCATCTCAAATTCTTCACTTAGTTATGCTTTGACCTTTCTTATCTCTCATTTATCTTTTGCTACTATCAACATGTCATCAACATAAAGAAGTAGATACACAAAAGAACCATCACTATTTTTCTTAAAGTAAACACAACTTTCAAAACTACTTCTTTTGAAAT
This sequence comes from Gossypium hirsutum, assembly GCF_007990345.1. Lineage (NCBI taxonomy): Eukaryota > Viridiplantae > Streptophyta > Magnoliopsida > Malvales > Malvaceae > Gossypium > Gossypium hirsutum. The sequence continues at coordinate 46,618,799 of NC_053425.1, read as the reverse complement.
CATGAGAAGTCATAAAGGAATCAAACCTCTTGTACCACTGTCTTGGTGACTGTTTCAAACTGTAAAGGGACTTTTTCAGCAAGCAAACATAGTCCTCTTTTTCTGAGACTGTAAAACCCTCTGATTGTTGCATGTAAATATCCTCCTCAAGTTCTCCATGCAAAAATGCAGTTTTTACATCTAACTGCTTAAGCTCCAAATCATGCATGGCCACAATACCAAGCAAAGCTAGAATCAAACTATGCTTAACAAACGGGGAGAACACATTGTGAAGTCCACTCCTGGAATTTGACTATAACCATTTGCAACAAGCCTTGCTTTATATCTGGGTTCTTCAACTCCTGGAGTCCCTTCTTTCTTTTTAAACACCCATTTACAACAAACAACCTTTTTACCTTTAGGAAGTTTCACAAGATCTCATGTTCCATTTTTGTGGAGTTATTCCATCTCCTCTTGCATAGCAAACATCCACTTTTCTGAGTCTTCACAGCTAACCGCCTCAGAATAAGTAGGTGGCTCTTGATTCACATCTATATCTTCAGCCACATTTAAAGCAAAAGTAACTAGATCAGCCTCAACATACTTCTTTGGAGGTTTAATTTCTCTTCTAGTTCTATTTTTGGCGATAGAGTATTGCAGTGAAGAAGCAACTCTATTCTCAATTTTTTGTACTGGCTTGAGGAGTCGGCACTGTATTAATCTGATGCTCCACCTGCTTTTGATTTTCTTTATTGGAAGAGTCTTTAAGAGATAAGTTAGGCAGCATAGCAGTTTCATCTAAAACAACACCTCTGCTAATCACAACTTTTCTATTTTCAGGACACCATAACTTATACACTTTTACACCAGCTTTATAACCAAGAAAAACACATTAAATGGATCTCGGTTCCAATTTTCCATTATCAACATGAGCATATGCAGGACACCCAAAAATCTTCAAATCATAACAATTTGCAAGATTACTAGACCATACCTCTTGCGAAGTCTTTTTCTCAATAGCAATGGATGGGGATTGGTTGATCAAAAAACATGTAGTAGAGGCTGTTTCAGCCTAAAATGACTTTGGTAAGTTGGCATTTGACAACATACATCGAACCTTCTCCATGATCATTCTGTTCATTCGTTCTGCAACACCATTTTATTGCAAAGTATGGCAAACTGTCAAGTGTCTCACGATCCCTTTTGACTTGCACAATCTATTAAACTCATCAGAACAAAACTTTAAGCCATTGTCTGTGCGAAGGTATTTTATTTGTTTTCCCGTCTGTTTTTCAATCATAATTTTCCTAGACTTAAATGTGAAAAACACATCGCTTTTCTGCTTTAAGAAGAACGCCCAAACTTTTCTAGAAAAAACATCAATAAAGGTTAGCATATAATTAGCTCCACCTCTCGAAGGCACTCTGGATGGCCCCCACAAATCAGAATGAATATACTCCAACATTCCCTTTGTGTTATGGATTCCTTTGGTGAATCGAACTCTCTTTTGCTTCCCAAACACACAGTGCTCACAGAAATTCAGTTTGCAAATTCCTTACTCATCAAAAAGTCCTCTTTTGCTTAATTTTGCCATGCTGTTCTCACTTATATGCCCTATCCGCATATGTCAAAGTTTAGTAATATCATCATTTGACAAGGAAAAGGAAACGACAGTTGCATCACTAGTAACAGTAGAACCCTACAAAACATATAACTTGGCAGTCTTTCTCTGCCCTTTCATCACAACAAGGGAACTTTTGGAAATCTTTAAAACCCCACTTTTAGTTGTGTATCTGTACCCTTTTGAATCAAGAGTACTCAATGAAATTAAATTTCTTTTCAATTCTGGAACATTTCGTACATCACTAAGTGTTCTGACAACTCCATCAAACATTTTAACTTTAATTGTTCCAACACCTGCGATTTTACACGAAGCATTATTTCTCAAAACAACACCTTCAAAGACTGTTTCATAAGTTGTAAACCAATCTCGATTGAGACTCATGTGAAAGGTGCAGCCTGAATCAAGTATCCACTCCTCGCTCACTTTAGAATTGTTGACTGAAGCGACTAGAAGTTCACCATCGCTGTAGTCTTCTACAACATCAGCTTCACTGGAATTTTCTGGTTATTTTCCCTTTTGATTCCCAGCCTCCCTTTTAATATTGTTCTGTAGCTTATAGCACTCAGATTTAATGTGCCTTTTCTTCTTGCAGAAGTTACAAGTTTTACCTCTGTTTGAAGACTTTGATCTACCCTTAGATTTACCTCGAAGATTCTGTTCATGTCTCCTTCCACGATCATCATCAATATTCCGATCTTGTCTCCCATGAACAATGAGATCATCTCCCTGAGATTCGTGTTTAACTACAAAATGCTTCATCTTATCATACGAGGTCAAAGAATCATAAATCTCATCAACTGTAAGAGACTCGCGGCTATATAAAATCGTGTCTCTAAAGGTTGAATAAGACGGGGGAAATGAACAAAGTAGAATCAACTCTAGATCTTCTTTATCATACTGAACCTCCATGGCCTTCAATTCTTTAAATACTGTTAAGTGTTCGTGTATAGACGCACCTTCCTCCAAACGATGAGCATAAAGACGCTGCTTCATATGCAGCTTGCATGTTAGAGTTTTTGACGTACATATTTGTTCTAGCCTCTTCCATAATGCAGTGGTGGTCTTCTCTTTCATCATAACCTGCAAAATTTCATTGGACAAATGCAGATGTAATTGTGTTAACGCCTTTCGATCCTTACGCTTCTTCTCTTCATCTGTTAATATCGAAGGCATCTTATCTATCCCTAGCAAGGCATCCTCCAAATCCATCTGCGCAAAAACTGCTTGCATCTTAATCTGCCATAATGCAAATCTAGTGTTGCGATCCAACAGCGAAATTTCATACTTCAAAGACACCATTACCGTGATCAAGATGAACAACCCAGAAGCTCTGATACCAATTTGTGAAAATAAAATAAAAGAAAATAAAATAAAGAACACACAAATTTTTTACGTGAAAAATCTTTCGGGAAAAAACTACGGGCAGAGGAGAAAAAATTCACTATGTCGAATTTGAATGATTACAAGAGGAATAGACTATGTCTATTTATAGGCTTGTAAAGCCATATTCTAGTAAGACTGAAACATCTTATTCTAATCAATATAAAATAGATGGAGTTTAATAAGGTTTAAAAAACTTTATTCTAAAATAAAATAAAAGAATTGTAGTTCTATATGGATTTTACTTTTATTTTATTTTACCACTGTATTTTATTTAAATAAGAATTTAGGTTATTTAATTCTAACACATCTAAATAAACATGTATTTATTGGAAAAAAAACACCTCTTTTCTTTATGGAACAATTACCACCGGGTTGTTTCCATGTTAACACAATATCATCAATGAAGTACCTATGATTTGGATTCCTAAGGGGCACCATAATCTTTGCTATCTCTACACACCAACTCAACGAGAAAGATGGGTTACAATTGATTGTAGGTATACCCCAAATCGAAAAGTTAATACCACTAAGGCAAGAAAAACGTATTCTAGGATAGACCATTGAGATTTTGGATTGGGAGGAACAGTTTAAAAATATGTAGGTTTCAGGGTATGGTGGGTGAAAAGGAGTATCGGGGAGATGGAATCCCTGAAGGAGACGTTTGGGAATGCAAGGGTCAGTGATCAGTAATTTGGCAGTGGAATAAATGATGGCGTGGACCCTAAAATCACCAGAAATTGGGAAGTTGATGATGGTTTGGTCTAGCAAATTATGCTGTCCAATTCTGCAAATCAAGGCCTAGCCAGGAACAAAGAATAGCTTTGAAGTTAATTTGAGCATAAAAAATTTGGATACAGATAATCCAATTGGAGGAGACTATTAGGACTAGGGGCTGACGTTTTAGATAATTTACTTAGGAAAATTATAGAAGTATATTACATGTGTTTTTTAGGGTACATTAAAAAATATTTTATAATTTGATATAAGGGAGAATGTTTTATTTATCCTCGATACAATAATTTTTTCACCATTACAATAAAAAGAATGGAAGATTTATAAACGAGTTTGTTTAAATATTATTAAATAATAAATAATTATAAATATATACTAAAATTCTAAGCTCAAAAACAAAAGCCTTAAACGCTCAATTTGAGTTATTGATATTTAGGGATAAATACCAAATTATACATTAACCTTGATATATATAATTTATAATGTTATACATCAACTTTAATATAGTGTATTTGTAAACATTAAACATTAATTTTGATTTAATTTTCACATTTTACTAATCTCATTATCTACGTGGCACAATTTTTCGTTAAGTCTTGTGTAAATTGTTGACATTATTTTATTAGGTTAAAGAATAAACAAATAAATTTAAATTAAACCCCAAATTATTTCTGAAGAAGATGAATATTCGACCAATAGGCTATAACTTCGGGTTTAATTTAAATTTATTTGTTTATTTTTAATCCAATAAAATATTTTGTCAGCAATTTACACATAATTTAATGAAATATTGTACCACGTAGATAATGAGGTTTGTGAAATGTGAAAATTGAACTAAAATTAAAATTTGATAACAAATTAAAGTTAATGCATAATATTTTAGATTGTATCAATATTCATGTATAATTTTGATATTTATTTCTAATATTTATTTATAATAATTATAATTAAGTCGTGTTTAATTATGTTTATATAAAATTTTAGTTTTATTTATAAGTCTTTTATATCTTTTTATTTTATTTAATAATAAGATATTATATTATTATTAATTAATGGTACATAAAATTCATCCACTAACAATAACAGTGCGTTTGGTTCACTGTAATGGAATAGAGCTGTAATAAGTAATTCAACTGTTTGATTGAATGGAATGGAATAGAATAGAATAGAACTGTAATAGTATTCTTGTGTTTGGTTAAATGAAATGATGTTGTAATAGCATAAGGAAAAAAACTAAAATGACCAGAATACCCTTAGCAATTTTTTTTAAAGTAGATGATTATTGTTATTATTATTAAATTTTAATAAGATTATTATTAAAAATAATTTAATAAAAATAATAAATAGTTTAACCATATTTTAACATAATTTTTATTAAATATAATTTAATAAAAAATATATTTTAATAACATTCTTAATATAATTATTATATGAATTAAAAAAACAAAATATATAATACTATAAAAAATATATAATGTACTTTATTATTTTTAAACTACAATACATATTTAATGTGCTAAAATATCATTACTGAAACAAATAATTTAATTATTCTATAATAAAAAATAATTAAATATTAGAAGTAATAAATAACTCATTGCTAAAAAAGTAATAAATAACTTGAAAATTATATTTCACATTCAAGCATAATATTCATATATTAACAAAAAGTTACATGATTTCATTAGTTTATATGTCATAATCCATATGTTTTAAAATTTTACATCAAAAAGTTACAACATTTTAATGACATTCTATCATGTCATTATACCATCCAAATATTACAAACACAAAAAGTTACCAAAATATCAACACAACCATAATTTTTAATGGTCAGCAAGAAATCTTCTGACCCATTCCAATCGCACAGCAGAAGGTAAACTAAAAAAAATGAGCATTTGCGTTGGGTGATCTGGAATTTTGCTCAATGCTCGATAGCGTTCATCCTCAGTTAAACCTTCCACTTCACATAATGTTGGATATAATTTCAGAGCACTTTCTTGAATGGTCATTTCTAACTTTTGTTGAATTGCCACTTCAGAGGCAATACTCTTACTGATTTCAAGGCCAACGATCCTTATATTTTTCGCCAATAAAGTGGCAGCATCATTAAATGAAGTAGAAAAATCACTTGCATCAGAAATCATTTTTTTCTTCTTTGAAAATGCAGAATCACCTTGGTTTCTAGTTGGTTGCGGTTGTGTAGCTGAAAGATCCATGTCATCCAAAGAAACATCAGCTTCGGATCCATGAAAATCGTTTTTTTCTTCATGAGTACTTGTACCAGCTACATCCTCAGCATTTATTTCTTCAATAATATCAGCAGCTGTTTGAGCATCTTTTCCAGTGGCTAGATCTTTTGCGTAGATGGCAGTAAGTTGGTCATAATAAGGGAAACTCCAATGTCTGAATTGAGCTACTTCTTTATGACTCTATAAAAATGAGAAATTCATATTAGATATAAGTTTTGTCAAAATAAGATAATAAAGACTTGAAATAATTCTTACTCTTATATATGAGTTCCACACCGCATCTTCAATAACAACAAGCTACCTATGCTCATCCCAACCAAAGCCGCTATTGTTTTTTCCACTAAGCATGTCATAAACGATTGACCAATCCCTTTTCAATATCCTAATCCTCGATTCAAGATTAGGTTTAGCTTTCAACATGGCATTGGGTAAAACTTTTTCTAACATTTTTTTCTAACTCATTTAAATAGCCGGCTTTGAATCCCGTATCTGCATTAAAGGTTCCAGCATTATGCAAGTCGACCATACAAGCAACCAATGTAGCATATTCTTCTGGAACCCATTTCCTTTTGGTTCCTCGAGAACTTTGGGAAGAAACACTTGATTGGGAAAAACCTGACATAACTATCTTAAGAAAAAACACAAATGAAAATTAAGTTCAATATTATGCATCAAAAGGTCAACACTTTATAAATTATAACACATGATGAATCAAAAGAAAATAAATTATTATTCAACAAGTCTAGTACAATACAAAAAAAAACAATTCAAACACCACCAAAGTTTCATAAACTAGATATATGAAATAACATGAGAAACTTAAACGTTTACTATTTTTACCCTAAACCTAACTAATTTCTAGATGCTTGCCATTCATCGAACATTTGGTTGGCTAGTTCCATCCTCCAAGTAGCCCATGCATCCGATGGATGAATATTTATGATATTTGGTTCATCGTCATCTATCACATTACTTGGTAATCCTTCTCCCAAATCCTCTTTAATAGGATCAAGACTCATATAGGCTCGAATAAAATTATGGAGCAAACAACATGCAATAATAATTCTATTGTGCACCCTTACAGGATAGAATGATGGACTCCTAAGTGTTCCCCATCTAAGTTTTAATAACCCAAAACATCTTTCAATAATATTACGCGTTGAAGCATGTTTCATATTAAAAAATTCTTCCGGAGTACTTAACCCTGACGCCACTCATTCAAATGATATATTTGTCCTCTAAAAGGCACAAGAAATCCCTCACAATTTGTGTATCCAGCATCAACTAGATAATAACAACCTATAAAAAGAAACTATTTGTCATGATTAATTTCCCAAAAAAGTATGATCTTAAAAATTAATTCAAATTCCTCTAATTTTTGCATTTTACCATAAGGAACTTTTAGCCCATGTCTCCTACTAATGGTATCTCGAAGAACTCGTCTATCAGTAATAGAACCTTCTCAACCAGGAAGAACATAAACAAATTGCATATCAGGTGTACAAACACCTAACATATTTGTTGCTATGTCACCTTTTCGCGTTCGATATCTAGGTTTATCAACTGTTGGAACCCTAATCTTGATGTGGGTTCCATCTAAAGCACCTAAGAAATTCTACATCACATGTATAAAATCTCGAGTTAGAATACTATATTTAAATCCAAATGTACTAAATTATATATGAGCTATATATAGAACTCACTCTAATACCTTAAACCATTTCCACCTTGGGTCTGTAGAATTAGGTGTAATTGGCTCTGCCTTTTTAAATAACACATCTTGTAAGCGCATGACAGCATTTAAAACATTGTGAAATGATCTGCTAACGGTTTCCCCGGACCTATTAAAGTGATGCTTGATAACTTGATTTTTAAGGTGATGAGAAATGATATGTAAAAATATTACCACTTGCTCATCAACAAGCATGTTCCTTGACGACTTCAATTCCCCTAAAGTTTGTAACATCTCACATAGTTTAAAAAAGGTAGTTCTATTCGTCCTAACTTGTTCAATACATGTCTCGTCACTAGCATATACAAGTCTTTCCACATAATCTCATTTTGCATACAAATCTAAAATATAGGATCTAATCCTTGGTCTATAAGTATGTAGGCTATGAATGGTACCCAATGCAACTAAGAACCAACGCGCAACTGTACACATTTGCAACCATATTGTAATAGCAAGACCAATTCTTTTACGCCTCTCATTTTGTACTATTAAAGGCAGACGAGCCATTACTGCAAGATATTAAAGTGTTACATATCTTCAAATCATAGTAAAAGGGTCACATTTCTTCAATACTAATTTCAATAACAGTAAAACAATTCTTTTAATTTAATTTTTAAAGAACTTACAGTGATTCAGTGAATATAAGATGCTCAACCCTAGGTGGAGGAAGCAATTAAACGAGACAAATAAGAAGAGGAAGCAATAACAACCTGTCAAAGAAAAATGAGCCATACATATTAAGAATATTTACAAAGCACAAAATAGAAATTACAACCTATCAAAGGTGTTTAGAATAACTTATTACAAAGGAAGACTATCTACAAAAGCAATTGATTAGTTGGATACAAAAGTAATTGATTAGTTGGATACTTCAAATCGAAGTGAAGCATGATAGAAGATTATCAGACAATATAAAACAATCATTGATTGCATTAAAAAAAAAGAGTAGGTTTGATTGTGGTATATATGGTTATTAGAGTGTAGTGTTTTTAGATTTCAGTGTCTTTTATTTTTCTAGGTATGAGAGATGGGTTGGGTATAACTTAAAGGGGTCCTTGTAATTAATGATAGTTGAGAACAATGCAAACAGTGTAAAGACAGAATAAGATACTTTGGTTTCAAAAGTATCTTCCACTTTATTTTTCTATTATAAAGATATGATTATTTTTTTAACTTCTTTAAATTACTTTTATAAATTCAATAACGAAACCAAAAACCTAGCATTTAAGGGGTTGATATATATTAATTAATAATAACAAAAGATTCATTAACAACATTTCTTTTAGGCAAAGATTAAGCATCACCCAAGTTTCCAACCTTGCCAATCTGCAACCTCTTTGTTTATTTTTAACTAGATATACAATAAGTTTTTTTTAAAAATAAAATAAAATTACAAGCTAAATAACTACAATAAAAATTGAATATTGCAATACTAATTATATACGTGGGACTTAAACTAATTACCATTAAATTAAATAGGACTTAAGTTAAATTGGACTAGATTATGATACATTGGCGATTTATGTAATTCATCCCTTCCCTATATTTGTAAGGATAAAAACAAAAATATAGTTACAATAATTTATTTAGCTATTTAATTTTTTTAATTATTTTAGTTTTTATTTAAATTCTTGGTTTTTTCTAGCTTTTAAACTTGTGTTATTTGTCAAATCACGATCTTAGATCAATAAGTAATTAATTTTTTAAAATATAAAAAATTAAAATTTTTTTTAAGAAAAACTAAAATGTATTAAAACCATTAAAATTAAAATATATACATTGTTCATGTATCCATATCCAACAAACACTCGCACACATGAAAAATTCAGAAGCAAGGAATTAAAAATGTAGTGGTGTGCGTAACCCAAAGGCCTCAACCATGTCTTGTTTTTTTGATTAGGGCTTTAAACACCAAAAAATTTGGATTTAAGAAGCTGGTTACCATCACAAAAACGTATCAAATAAACTGCACTGTGCATATTATACAGCCAACCCCTATATGCCATATTAAAATCATTCCTAAATTGACAATCAATATATTGGGTACTCAGTCAAATTTGCCATCTAAATCTGATGATCGTATAAGAATTAAATGAGGTTGCAGAATTGAAGATGTCTCACCTCACAATCTGATGTACTTCCATAGAAAATGACATCCCCCAACAAGCAAAATTGTATAGAATTGTTGAGGCAGGTCTTTATATTAAGATGAACCAGAAAGAGCAGAGGAATCTGTTCATCTAATAGGTGCAGTTAAAGCTTAGCTTAAATAGCTTTCGGAAGCTTCAAAATTCAAACTTTTTTTAGGCATATTCTTCGAATTTGGTTACCTATAATCCTTATCCTAATCCTAACATTAGTTTCGGCTTTTCTTTTATAAACGTAGGAATGGAAAAGAAAAAAGACCTAAAGGCATCAAGTGTAATAGAGTAGGCTTGGTCTTGTGGTTCCATTTTCCATGGTAGGTTTAGCATTATCCCTAAGGCATCTTACAGCTATTATTCACATTATCTCTAAGAAAACAAAGAATACCCTTTTTTCTTATAATGCCAAATAGTTGTCAAACTGAGTAAAAAGTTTTCACTTTTTTATATTTTACACATTAGAAATTAGAACCCCATAAATGGATAAACAACTTCTCATCAACAGAGTAGAAATAAATAAATTAATCAAAGCCCAGAATCCTCAGCTATTGCTAATTCATTCCTCCTTTCTAAGGAAACAGTCAAACTCAAATAAATAGAGATGATTATGAAGAGTGATTCAATTGATGAAATCTGCTTGGAGTTGAAGATAACACGAAACTATCAGAAGAAACTAACACATTTACACAGACAAAAATGACAAGATTAAGAATCTGAGAAACAAAGAAATAAAAAATACAATCTTTAAAGCACCTAAAACCAAACAACAAAATTGAAATAATACCCGCCCTCTACTAACAATGGGGCGAAGCTTGCAACCTTCCTCCAAGGGATCTGAAATTCTGCCGCAATACTTTCCTGTCAAACAAATAACAAGCTTTGACTAGTCATGAATTGGAAATAGAAAAAAATATGTATATAACAAAATTGACGAAGACATTCTACAGGCTTAAGTTCAAGAACTCATGGGAGCAGAATCTATATAATCGAATCCAACTCTATCCCAAGACTATTAACTCATGGGGCAATTTTAATGCAAATTTAGTACAACATGCTTAAAAGACTAGAAAGCAGAAGGTTGACAAGTGTACGGAAAAAATATTTACTACAAAATTTACATTCAAGATAAGACTGTAGTTCACAAACAAATGTTAAACCACCTTCTTTATGTTCGCAAAGTTTCAAGGCAACCACATCCAACAGGCCTTTGAAACAGACAAACAGTCCTAACAATAATTAAATACATCAAGCAATATTCACACTTAAGTGATTTAGAGATTTTCAGCTGATTATTACAATCATGAACTGAAGAAGGGACACTCACCCGTAAGGTAGTGTTTTCTGCTATTTCTATAGCAGCATCACCCACATTAGCAAATCGGTTTACCCAACCTGTTAAAAATTTGTAAGAACAAGCATGCCAATGTGAGTTGAAATGAAACCAACAAGAAAGAAACCGTATACACTCTTATAGATCACATTTTATCTCATCAAAATATAGCCAGACAAGGGCCTGCATAACAAGTGAAGCAAAAGTAATATGATTGCCCTTAGCTGTACAACCTAATACTAAGAATATGCAGGTAGCCCAAGCCAGAACTTAAAATAGTTGATATTCAGATTGGATCAATGCTATCAATTAAACCTAACAAAGATGCAAGACAACAAAATCTCAAATGGATAACAATCAAATTATTGAAGTAATCCAAAAATTGTATCAAAATCCAAAACTTATTTTTCTTGACAAAAATAAGAAAACCAGATTGAATTCAATGAATATAACACTCCGATTAAAAAAAGGAAAAAAAAGATCGGTATGTGTTAAAAAAAAAGACTAAACAACAAAAACTTACTAGTATAAAAAAGAATCCAAAACGAAAAACTTGAGAATGAAGATAATGAATGCTCAATGCTCAACGAATAGTAAAAAGTACCCAGAAGATAATTTGGATGAAAAACAAGTTTAAAGAGAAAAAAAACTATGAGAATTCTTAAAGTTGAAGTATGGAATTTAATAAAAAAAGTGGGAAAAAAATGCAAGAAATTGTTGGGAAGTTTGCTAGAGGTAAAGGAAGAGCAGTATGAAAAAAATGAAGATGAAGGAATATAGTATATTATAATAGATGACAGATGAAGGTCAAATAAAAACCCTAGCCGCCTTACACAAAAATCCTAATTCAGGAACAAAAGAAAAGAGAATTTGACATGCTACAGGCCAAAAGAAGACTAAACAAAGGTTTCAACTCTGAAACGCAGACAAGAAATCTGGAGCAGTTAGGAGGAATGAGAAATAGAATCGAAGCTTGAAGTAAAAAAAGAAAACATACCTTTGAGGAGATGAAGATGAAGGGCGGATGGATGGATGCTTGATTTGGGGAAAAAGGATGGAAGAAATTTGGAGCAAAATTTTGGGGAGAAGAAAGCAGGCTATTTTGGTCCCAAAATTTGAAAATGTATTCGGCGTGTGTTTTGAATAGCAATTCAGAGCCCTCACCACTGAATACCTATTACAGGACGTGAGGGAATATGACTGTAATAGCTAAGCTGCAGAATCACCTAACGGTGAACCAAATGTATGAATCACTATAGCGCGCGGAATAGGGCAGGAGTGGAATAGCAATTCCATCCAACCAAACATGATGTAAATGAAATTTTATTCATTGATATAATTTAATCTTATAACATAATCTTTATTTAGTCATTAAAGTGATTGACATAATTTTTTTGGAGTGACTCAGTCGCACAATTGACAAGTCTTTTAATGCAGAGGTCCTATCTTTAGCTTCTACGAACATTATGCAGTATGCTATTAGCTTGGATGGCCCTGGCTTGAAAACTTGCCTACGAGTTGTGGTCATTTGTCAACCTGTAAATGATGCTACCAATATGATTCAAAGGCCCATTATTGAGCCACCATACTTGGTCATTAAAGGTGCTAAAGTCGATAATGGAGATATACCAATAATTTTGCCCTGATCTCCAATTTTAAAAGTTAATAAATTTCTCAAAATAACAATGTCATATTTTTTTAATTATTTTTAAATTTTTTTTGAGAATTTTTATTACAAATTTTTGTGCAAAATCATTAGATTTTATTAAAGTGAAATTTCTAAAATTATTTATATTATAATTTAGTAAAAATTTTAGAAATTTGTTTTGAATTTTTTTTATTTCTGTGTGCTTGAAGTAAATGGTTGCATGTGAATTATTTGGTTATTAGTTACATACATTTTTTAGGTGCATAATTTTTTTTAGACTTAGGGCTAATTTGGCAATGCTTTTGAAAAGTGATTTTAAGAAATGTTGTGGAAAAGTTCTTTTGAGAAGTGTTGTGGAGAAGTGCTTTTGAAAAGTTTGGTTTAAAATTTGAGTATTTAGCATTACTGTCAAAAAGTGCTTTTGAGAAATAAAATGTCTATTTTAGACATGTTATTATCGAGTAACAAATATGCATTTAAATAATAATTAAATTAGTTAATACTATTATATTTTAGTAAGAATATAAAAAAATTATCATAACTTGTTAATATTTTAATACATGTAATACAAATTTTAAATATTTTTAAGTACTAAATATTAATTATTTATAAAATTTAATTAGAATATATAAACTATACTTTAAATATTTAAATATAACCATTAAATATTTGTAATTAGTATTTTAAAAAATATTTTTTTATTCTTAATTAATGATTTTAACACATTTGTAATTAAGCACCAAGAAAAAAAAGGGGGAAATACTATATTATTGGAGGGGTGAAAAAGTAATTAAGCACCAAAAGAGCTTTTGAGAGAGGAAAAGCTAAAAATTTTAGCTAAAAATTTTGAAAAGCACTTCTAAAAGGTTAAAAATTTCACCTAAAAACAGCTTGTTTAACATAACTTTTCTTCCAGAAGTACTTTTGGAGCTAGAAGTGTTTTTTTTAAGCATTACTAAATAGGCCCTTATTACATAAGGTATTTAGCAATAAAACTTTAGAATAAATGTCTAGGGATTCAAATAATTTTATTTAATTAGAGAATTAGCCACAACAACTTTAATTAAATGAAATTATTTATTGTGACAATGATCTCATAAGGTTTATAGACATTAAATATTACATAATGACTTAGCAATAATCTTGAATAAAATTTTAAGGATTAATATTTAGCTAAGTGATTTTCATAATTTTATTTAGTTAAAAATTAGTCACAATATCTTTAGTTAAATAAAATTATTAAATTTAAAAATTATACATGGAAAGCATAGATATTAAATTCCATTGCATAATTTATCTTAATAAATTATTAAATGACTTTTCATAGTTATCCACAGGAATTACGAAAATGAATTTAATATTTTTTATCAAAAGGATAGTAAATAATTTAATCATAAAATTGATCTACTTAAATTAAAAATTTAGCCTACGGAGAATTTTTATGTTATTAGATTTATTATTTACATAAATTTCATTGGTAAATTATGATTTATGTTTACCTCAAATTTTTATTAAGCATGTATTTTCATTTATTTTGCAGTTTTACAACTTGTGAATATGTCTGATAATAGAGTAGATATCCCTGAATTAACTAGTGAGAACTTTAAGTTCTGGAAGGAGAGTATTCTTCTCCAATTGGGGTGCTTGGATATTGACTATGCCATCAGGAAATTTGAGCCACATATTACTGAAACCAACACTCAAGTTGCTCTTGCTTTGTATGAAAAATGGGAGCGATCTAATCACTTAAGTATCATGTTCATAAAAAGTAAGGTTCTATTGATGTTTGTGGCTCAATTGAGCATTATGAATTATTAATGGGTATTGAAAAACAATTTAAAACTTCTCAAAAGTCATTAGCCAACACCTTAATCATGAAGTTCACATTAATGAAGCTCACTATCATGAAAGGTGTACGTGATAACATCAACAAGATGAGAGATTTAGCAGCTCGACTAAGAGCACTTGAGGTTGAAATGTGTGAATCTTTCCTGGTGCACTTTATATTGAGCACTCTTCCAATTCAGTGTGGACCATTTAAGATCTCCTATAACACAAATAAAGATAAGTGGTCTATCAATGAGCTTTTGACCATGTGTGATCAAGAAGAAGCTATACTCATATTAGATATGGGAGAGAGTGCATTGATGGTTCCCCAAGAAAAGAAGACTGTTCAAGCCAAGAAAAAGGGGAAGGCCAAAATGCAAACCTAAACTGACATAAAGAAAGAGTCCAAGTATTTTTTTTTTAAAAAAAGAATGTACACTTAAAGAAGAACTGTGTCAAGTTTAAGTGCTGGCTTGAAAAGACAGGTAAATCAATCTCACTTGTTTGCTTCAAGACAAATATAGTTGATGTTAGTTATAACACATGAACACATAATGAATTGATTCTGGTTCTACAATCCATATATCAATTTCCTTACAAGGATTAAGAAACCTGAGGGAACTAGTGGGAACTAAGCGATATATCTATTCAGGAAATAAGACGGGGTCGTATATAGAAGCAATTGAAACATGTGAATTAGTGCTTCTGAATGAATTTGTTTCAATTTTAGAAAAGATTTTTTATATTCCTAGTTTTGTTAGAAATTTAGTTTTTATTTCAAGACTTGTACCATTTGGGTATTGTTTTAGTTTTTCAACATTAGTTTCAGTTTATTTTATAAATCTGAACTTTTTGGAAACAATGTTTTTTCTGATGGTCTTTATTCTCTTAAATTTTAAAAATAATGTCACTCATAATGTTATATACGTTCAAACTGATACTAAATGTTATGTTATAAATGAAGGTTCCTCTATTTTATGGTATTGGAGATTAGGACACAACTCAATTGAAAGGATTAAGAGATTAGTAAATGATGAAAAGACTTTTTTATATTCTTAGTTTTTCTAGAAATTTGGTTTCTATTTTAAGACTTGCACCATTTGGGTATTGTTTTAGCTTTTTAAACACTAGTTTCAGTTAATTTTATAAATTTGAACTTGTAGGAAATTGTGTTCTTTTTAATGGTCTTTATTCTCTTAATTTGAAAAATAATGCTAGTCATAATGTTATGCACGTTCAAACTGGTACTAAACGTTGTGTTATAAATGAAGATTCATTTATTTTATGGCATAGGAGATTATGACACATCTCCATTGAAAGAATTAAGAGATTAGTAAATGATGGGGTATTCAGTACTTTAGATTATACTGATTTCAATAATTGTAATCCTTTTCATAGGCCACCATTGTCTCCTATGCCATTCACATAATTATTTTCCTTGTGATCCTTTTCACATACGCCCCTTTCCTCGGACTTGGAAGACCCAAGCTTGTCTTTCCCTAAAACAAGCTTGACCACAAATTTCACTACCGTTATGGCTTTTGACAGCTTTTAGACCCCTTTTTGTTCCACCTCTGTCTGACCCATAACTTCAATCCATTCTGAAAAGCAAGCAATGCTTCTTTCTCGGTCACATATGAAACTTTGAGCATGAGTTCCTTGAACTCTTGAACATACTCCCCCACTGTGCCTCTTTGCATTACCCCTTACAACTTTGTACAAGCTTCTTCCTTAGCAAATTTTGAGTAAAATTGTCCCTTCAACTCACATTGGAACTCTTGCCACGTCCCAATCTCACCTTGTCTTTTATCTGTGGTATTGTCTCACCACTATAAAAGCACAATATCAGTAAGAAACATTGAATCAGTGTTTATCTTAACCACGTCATCCGTGATGCCTTTGGCACGGAAGTAGTTTTTCATCCTCCATAAGAAATTGTCCATATTGTATGCAGACCTTGTCCACACAAACTCTTTAGGCTTTGGGATATCCTCGTTACTGAGTGCTGCATTTGACCCTCCTTTCCCCATGGTTGCTCGACACAAGGCCAGTTCTCCCTCAAGCTCCTCTATGCTTGTGCTCAAAGCCATTGTCGTGGTTATTGTTTCCTCATTCAAAACTATCACCATGGCCTCGAGAGAATCATTTCTCTTTAACTTCTTATCCTTGTGTGAGTTAAACAACTCGTTTACCTTACCCATGGTGGAATCAAGAGACATCTTTACGTAGTCTCTGGACTGCTCCTTCCAATTGTCTATGCGATTATCGACCCCGTCGAGTGCCTTCTTTACGCCCTCCATAGATCCCTCGAGTTTACCACATATTCTTTTATTGTCGACAGCATCTCCCTCGAAGACTTTCTGGCCCACCTTTGTTCGAACTCTTCTTTCGACATCCCAACTATTTTTTTGAACTAATAGCTCTGATACCACTTGTCACGGGACTAGATCTTTTGTCTCGCGATCTGTGTAACCTTAGGTGATCCATTCATCCAAACTCTCCTAAGTTAGACTTTACTCAAGTGAGGATTCCTTTAGAAGTCCTCAAAGGCACCAATTTGTATGGCAGAAGCGATTTATGCCAAAAGAAGCAACAAAAGAACAACAGAAAGAACGCACACAAGATGTTTTAGTAAATGCTCTCAATATTCTCTTATTCACAAAAAATAATGAAACAATGAATAGAGTGAGTACAAATGAGGGGGAGGCTCTCTATTTATAGTTGAGCTCCCCCAAAGTCAAGATACATTTACATCGATGGATGAGATTAACTATATCCCTTGATTTTAGGGATTTAGAAGATATGCCATATCAAATCTAATCTAATCTTTACAATATATGACTCTATTAATATTCTAAAATTAGTTGCCAAAGTAACCTAAGTTGTCATATCTTCATTATCGGGCCAACTAGGCTTCAATCTGATAGGCTTCTCCAACAGCTTACCAAATCGGGCCAGTTCTTGCGAGCCAAATGATCTCCATCTACACAATATACCTCCATCGGATGCATTTGGTATGATGGTCATAGGCTTTGAACTACGGCCTGTGACATTCTCCCTCACCCATTCTCGCAATGCCCTCGTTGCGACGTCTGAATGACATTGACTTGATTCACCCCGGTCTCATCTCGATGCCTTAGCTTTTTTGTTCTTTCAGGACTTTTGCCTCGGCTTACGTCACTTTTTAACTTGAACAGTCCTACTCGTCGCATTTACTCTAGTCAACTATCTAACTTGCACCACTTCTTTTTCCTTAAAGTCTGATGCACCACCCACCTCTACCATAGGTGGAAGCCTTGTAGATAACTAGGTCAAGTCCTACGCTTCACTCAAATTGAGCCTTATTGGTCCTAGCTTCACTATTTTCATTGCAAATTTTTCCCCTAAGTTCAATGACAAACTCACCTCTTCCTTGGGCAGAAGCCCCTCCGATGACTCACTAAGCTCAGACGTTGCTTTTCTTTGACTATGGCTTCCTTTAGACAGTTCCGCAACTCAAGGGGACCACAGCACAAGAAGCACTTTACTCGCTTCATTTTACTCCTCTTTGCCCTATTGGCTTCGGCTTTTTCCTTGCTCGAACTAAGCTTCTTGGGCTCATTGTCTGCTTCACCATCCTTGTAACACCCCTCACCCGAGTCTGAGGCTGGGACTGGGCACGACGCATTACCTGACTTAAACGCATGCATACGATCATTTTTGAATTATAAAAAAAAACTAAATCAAATTTAAAACTTTTAGCTCTTAATCTAAAAAAAATTCTCAATATGGGCTACAAGGCCCAAATCATCCTTAGGAAACTATTCGGGATTAAACCGAACATCTTTAAAGACTTTGAAAAAACTATAACTTGATATAGGGGCACACGCCCATGTGGAAAGATGACACGCCCGTGTGGCCATTTTGACCTGGCCATATTGAAGGCCCGTGTTGTTCACGGCCTAAGCACAAGGGGACACGCCCATGCCCTGAGCCCATGTGAATTAAATTCCAAATACAAACCTACAGGGGTTTTCAAATGACCGAGCACAACTCTGTGTTGAAGCCTGTGTGTAAAAACCTTGACATTCTATTTTTGACGTCAACAACCAATTTAAGGTATGGCCAAGGCACACGCCCATGGCCAAAGGCCGTGTCCTCCGTACGGCTAAGACACATGACCGTGTCTCTACCCGTATGTTTACTACCATGCATACTGACTTGCAAATTTGAGGTGCAGAGGACACACGGTCGAACAACATGCCCATGCGGCTGACCGTGTATCACACACGGCCTAGGCACACACCTGTGTGTCTAGATGTGTGGACAAAAAATAGGCTATCTACCAAGCCTTTTTTGCCACCCTTACTTACACCAACCTATAAAGCAATACATACCACCAATTCACACAGCAACACAAAGCCAATTCAACCACAACAAGATATCTATTACAAGCACATTACACTTAAACAATCTAACAAGAACTTGATTAGTCATGCGATTTTCTTATCTATGATATCATTATCATTTGCACTTATCAATAACCAATAATAGCCACCATCCATGGCATTATACAAAATGACTAAAGAGCTATGACAAGCCACTTATTTGGCCCAAAACAATGTGACTATTACAAAAAGACTAGTTCCTATACATGCCATAATCAAAATGATAAAACTAGCTATACTAATTGCTTTAGGGATAGTGTGACTGGCATCTCCGACGTAAGGCGATGATCCACGAGCTACTTTGGCGGCACTATAAGAAAATGGAAAGGAAAAGAGGTAAGCATAAAGCTTAGTAGGTTGCATGCAATAATGAGTAACTATAAGCTACCATAAGGGATCATACTCCCAACATATCTCGATTTCCTAATGAAAGTAAGGATTCATAAACACTATTTGCTCATATTTATTTCTCACCAATCATACAACAGTGGTTTGAATTCACATCTCATAATTCATGTAAAATACACAAGTAGTCATATGCATACTGACTTACTTTCCTCCTTCACTAAACATACAATGTAAATGAAGCTCGAATGTCGTAATTCTCATTTAGGTGTTGTACCACTCACCACATGGTTATAAGTTCCTCATTTTGATATAAACCATAAATCTCCCGTTGAACCATTTGGAATACTACTGGATATTCAATAGCCTCAAATGGGATAAAATGCCGACGTCATATCCCAGACATGGTCTTTTACTGGCTAGCACATCAAAGTCGATGCCATGTCCCAGACAGGTCTTACACTGACTTTCATACATCGAGGCCAATGCCGTGTCCTAGACAGGTCTTACTCTGGCTCTCATCTATCAGGGTCGATGCCATGTCCCAGAAAGGTCTTACACTGACAATCAACAAGCTGATGCCATGTCCTAGAGAGGTCTTATACTAGCTTGTATATCTCGAGGCTGATGCATGTCCCCGACATGTCTTACACTAGCTCTCGTCTCAATGCCGGTGCATGTCACAGACATATCTTACACTAGCTCTCATAATGTGGCCAATGCATGTCTCAGACATGTCTTACACTAGCACACATATTATCCAATGTCATGGCATGAAAATCCAAATCTATTCCTAATGTTCAACCGAGAGTCTTTATTACATTAATTTCTCAACATGCATACTCATATTCACAATAAAAACAATTTATGCAATATCAATTCAATTACACATCATAACAATATAGTTGCATTATTAACATACAAGTTACCTCGGATTACAAAATATAGGTGACTAGACGATTTACTCTACTTGCTTGGCCTTTCCCCAGTCCAAGTCTGGTTTTCGTGTTTCTTGATCTAAAATAATAAAAATTTACTCATTTAACCTCTAAATAAATTTGAGCAATCATAAATTCACTTTTTTGGAAAAATGATCATTTTTCCCTTAGACTTTCACAAAATGAGCATTTTATCCCTAAGCTCGAAAATCAATTTGTATCGAATTTCTTCAAATCTTAAGCCTGCCCAAACCCTTTTTACTCATATAGTGACCCAAAATTCCCATTGTTTCACAACATTACTATCCATTTTACAAACTTTACAAAATGGTCCTATTAGGGATTTCATGAGAAGTCCTTTCACAAAAGTTGTTTACTACACAACTAAGATTCATTTTCTTCCATTAAAACTCAACAAACAACATAAATCCTTTCATGGCAAACCCCTAGACTATCAACCATTTTGCAAAATGGTCCCCCCATTAGCTAGCTCATGCCATAAGGGTTCCAAAAGTACCAAAATTATAAAAAATAAGCATCTAAATCATTTACTTGAGAGAGATATAAGTGGCTGAGATTTCATGCTTCCAAAACCCTTAGAATGGCTAAAAATTTCAGTAGAGAGGAAAGGAAGAATGAAAAAAATGAAGGCTTGTCTCTAGGGTATTATTTTAGCATACATTACGTCACCAACTCCTTTGACCATTTGATTTTCTTTTCCTCTATGCCTGGCCATCAACTTTTAAAGGGTCTAATTGCACTTTAAAGACCCTGAATTTTGGTTCTCTAGCTATGTGGTACATCTATCAAGTAAAATAAAACTTTTACCCTTTTGTGATTTAGTCATTTTTTGAAATTAAGCTCACAAACGTAAAAATTACCTTACCAAAATTTTCATGCACAAATATAATCATGCTATAGCACCAAAATAATAATAAAAATAATTTTTTGACTTCGAATTTGTGGTCCCAAAACCACTGTTCCGATAAGCCCAAAATTGGACTGTTACAATTCTCCCCTTCTTAGGTATTTTCGTCCCTGAAAATCTTACTGGTGAATAGGTTCAGGTATTGATCTCTCATGGTCTCCTCAGGTTCTCATGTGGCTTCCTCGACACCATGTCTATGCCAAAAAACTTTAACAAGTGTTATACTCTTATTCCTCAATTGTTTAACCTCCCGAGCCAAAATCTTAACCAGCTCTTCACCATAAGTCATATCTGGCTAAATCTCAACCTCAGTTGGCTTGATCACATGCGAAGGATCTAATCTATATCGATATAGCATGGACACATGAAACACGTCATGAATCTTTTCCAACTATGAGGGCAAGGCCAATTGGTAGGCAACAGGCCCTAGTCTCTCAGTAATCTCATAAGGTTCTATAAAACAAGGGCTCAGCTTGCCTTTTCTACCGAACCTGAGGACTTTCCTCCACGGGGATACTTTGAAAGACAACCTATCACTGACTTGAAAATCAATTTCCTTTCGTTTCAAATCTGTGCAGAATTTCTATCTATCCGAAGTGGTCTTCAAACAGTCACGAATTACCTTAACTTTCTCTTCGATTTCTTTGACTAAATCAACCCCGTGAATCTGATTTTCTTTAAGTTCAGTCCAATATAAGGGCATTCAACGCTTGCATCCATATAAAGCCTTATAAGACGCCATTTTTATACTTAAATGATAACTATTATTGTAGGAAAACTGTGACAGCCCAAAGTTGACCCTAGTCGGGAAGTGGTTTCGGGACCGCTAAACCGAGTCACCGAAATGTTTGAATGTGATACTTATTGTCTAGAATATGTAATTATGAATGTGTGAAAATTTCAAGCTTCAATTTGGTTGATTTCATGTGAATTTAGTCAATAGGACTTATGTGAGAAAATTCTAAAATGTGATAGGTCAATGTGTGAGGACCTATTAGTGCATGTGGACAAAGGGGGGACTTGCATGTCAAATTTCCCCCCTAATGAGTAGTGGCCGGCCATGACAAAGAATGATGGGCAAAACATGTCATGAAACATGTTTTGTTAGTGGAAGAATAAAATAAGGAGTATGGGTAATAAAGAAATGGAAACAAAAGAAAAAAAAATGTGTGTGTAGTGTTTGTCCCCCCCATTGCCGTGAGCTAAAGAAGAGAAAGGGGGAATTTTGTTCATCTTTTTCTCATCTTCATGCTTGCCAAAACTAGAAAGAAAAACAAAGAAAAATTTTCTCATCCTTTGGTTCATCCTTGGCCAAAAATTTTAAGGAGGAAAGAAGAAGAAAGGTGAAGAGATTCGGCCATGCATGTAGCTAGGCTAAGGTATGTTTGATGATGTTCCATGAGAGGCATGCATGTTTTAGTTGTTAGCTTGAGTTCTACCTAACCCATGGTCTAAATCTTGCTATGTGATGGAAATGGCACTTGACCATGGATGCATCATTCTTGGTTGATGTTTGATGTTGTGGTGATGAGGCATGAGGATGAGTTAAGATTCGGCCTAGGTGGAGGTTGTGTTAATGCCATTGCATGCAAAATATGAAGCTTGTTAATGATACATGTGATGATGGCTTGATGATTCTTGAACCTCCTTTTTAGCATTTTTGTGTGAGCACATATGTGCATTGGTTGCTAAATGGAGAAGAATCGGCTAGCAAGATGTGTGCTAAGGCCGAATGTAACTTTGCATGTTGATGAGCAATGCATGTGTTAAATTGATGAAAAGGGGGAGGATGCTTTACTAGTGTGTATATGTGTGTATTAAGTGTTGAAATCGACCCCAAAAATGGACATGCATATTCGGCCAAGGGGAAAGAAATTAGCTAATATGTTGTGTTGACGCATGATTTTTGCATGTATGAGACTTTAATGTCTAATGTATAAATATGGGCTAAGTGCCTTGTGTTCATCTTTTGATGCCTAAACGATGAAATCAATTTATTTGTTTGATTAAGCTCAAGAGCAAAGAGGAAATAAAACCGATAAAGGGAAGGAAAAAGTGGTTGAATAGCTAGCGGAATCGTTCGACAACACCCGAGGTAAGTTCTTGAGTAAGAGAGCCTAAATTTCGATGTGATTAAATCATGCTCTATGTGTGGCTATTGAGCCGAATGTGCAAGGACAATATGTGCCTTGTGTTTGAGTTTCGCAAATGAAAATGAAATGTGAATGTGCATGATTAATTGAATGCTGTCCGGGCTAAGTCCCGAAGGCTTTGTGCTAAGTGAATATATCCGGACTAAGATCCGAAGGCCTTTGTGCGAGATACTAAATCCGGGTTAAGTCCCGAAGGCATTCGTGCGAATTGTTAAATCCGGGTTAAGTCCCGAAGGGATTTGTGCGAGTTATTAAATCCGGGTTAAGTCCCGAAGGCATTCGTGCGAGTTGTTAAATCCGGGTTATGTCCCGAAGGCATTGTGTGAGTTACTAAAACTGGGCTATGTCCCGAAGGCATTTGAACGAGGAGCTATATCCGGTTAAATCCCGAAGGTACGTGATTTGATAATGAATGAGCTTGCTGTAAAATTCCAGCGAATACTCGAAAAACATCCCAATATGGGGATATGTTACGTATGTGTTGAATTTAATCGAGCCCTTACAAATAAATGTTCGCTCAGTTGATAAACGAGCTACCGGCCTTCGGCTAAGTTAGTCTATTGTGTATGTACATGAGGGTTGTTAATGTTGTGAAGCAAGTTTAATATCGATAAATTGCGTATTATGAAATATTCCGTTTAGCTAAATGTGTGATATTCTTTGTTTATGCTGGAATTCCTTGCTCAAACTTACTAAGCATAAATTGCTTACTCGTTACATTGCTCCTCTGTTTTATAGATTTTTGGTTCTCCAGCTATCGGACTCGGGATCTTGAAGTCAAAGTCGCCCACACTATCAAAGGCTCTTTTGGGTACTATTTTGGTTGAATTTTGATATGGCATGTATAGGACTACCCATCGTTGTCTTTCGAGTACTTTATGAAATGTATAAGTGTACAGCCATGCGAAAATGGCTTGTAGAAGTGGAGTATGGCATTAGACCATTCGTATTTATGAATGTATAGATGGTTTCATGATGTAACTATAGTTGGAATGGAAGTGTTGAGCAAATGATCAGCCACTAGAATGGCTAAGTATGATCATATGTGGGCTTATGTATGACAAGGCCCTAGTTGGTCCATGAAACCCCAAATTAGGTAAGGTTTACTTTGAAAACAGAAGCTGATAGCAGCAGTGGTGTGGATTGGAAAAATCACAAGAATTCGTAGGAGTGGAATTAAATAGTGAATAAATTATGTAATCGAACCTTGATGAATCTACCTTCATATGGAAGTAACGAAACAATCATAGGAACAGTACAGTAAGAGATATTCGGGTTCTTGTGGAACAGGGCCAGAACAGTTTCTGGATTCCCTGTTCCGACTTTGGAAATTCACTATAAATTTACCAGAGATAATTAGGGGTCATACCATATATGTATGGATTCCTCTCTGAGTCTAGTTTCCATAGAAACAAACGGCATCAGCATTGAAGCTCTGTGCAGAGAGATATCCCAGTCGTAATGGGAAAAGGTCAGTGTAGTCGACCCCTGTAACATGGGAGACTTTGACTAATAAACTGTACTAATTGGCCCGACCAAAAATTCTAGAAAAAATTACATAGGTGGGGACATGAGTCTAGTTTCAGGGAAAAATCACAAAACTGATTTTCGAGTTGTGAAACTCAAGATATGATTTTTGAAGCGACTAGTACTCAGACTGGGCAGTGTCTGGAAAAATTTTTCAAAGCTTGTTGACATCTCGTGTCCGACTCCGGTGTCGGTCTCGGGTTCGGGGTGTTACAAAAACTCTACCAATGGTAAGTACTTTCCCCAACTGCCTTGAAGCTCAAGAACACAACACCACAATATGTCTTCTAAGATCTGAATCACTCTTTTTGACTGACTGTCGGTTTGTGGGTGAAATGGTGTACTAAAATTTAGTTTTGTTCCTAATTCCTCTTGCAACTTCTTTCAAAACCGCTAGGTAAACCTCTGATTTTTATCCAAAATAATCGACAAGGGTACTTTATGGAGTCTCATGATCTCAGAAACATACAATTTAGCCAATTTCTCAAGAGAATAGTCAGTATGCACTGGTATAAAATGTGCCTACTTTGTTAATCTATCAACAACGACCCAAACGGAATCCTTTTTCCTTGGCGTCAAAGGAACCCTGACACAAAATCTATGGTCACACGGTCCCATTTCCACTTGGGAACCATCACAGGTTGAAGGAAACCCGAAGGTACTTGGTGTTCAGCCTTCACTTGTTGATAAACTAGACACTTAGAAACAAACTTCGAAATGTCTCTTTTCATCCCCGACCACCGGTACATTTTTTTCAAGTCGTTATACATTTTCACACTACCAGGATGGATAGATAAGCAACCACTATATGCTTCTTGTAAAATCTTCTAGATAATCTCATCGTCCTTAGGCACACAAATCTTGTCTTGGTACATCATGCAACCATTGATACCAACACGAAATTCAGATTCATTTCCCGTCTCACACTGAGCCATTTTAGCATGAAAATCCTTATCACCTTTCTGAGCTTCACAAATCTCTTGAAGGAACATCGGTTTAGCTCTCATCTCGGTTAGAATTTAACCATCATCAATCAGGATCAATCGAGTATTCATAACCCTCAAGGCGAATAATGATTTCCTACTCAATGCTTCAGCGACTGCATTCGCCTTTTCGGGGTGGTAGTCAATCACCAACTCGTAATCCTTTATTAACTCTAACCATTTTCATTGCCTTAAATTCAGCTCCTTTTGAGTCACCAAATACTTTAAACTCTTATGGTCAGTAAATACCTGGCATCTCTCACCATACAAATGGTGTCTCCAAATTTTTGATGTGAACACGATGGCGGCCAACTCTAAATCGTGGGTCGGGTAATTTTTCTCGTGCGGCTTAAGTTGTCTCGAGGCATATGCTATCACTTTGCGTTCTTGCATGAGCACACATCCCAATCCATTTAAGGAGGTGTCGCTATACCCACAAATTTTTTTCCCGGTTTTGGTTGCACTAAAATTGGAGCTTCAGTCAACAAGGTCTTTAGTTTCTCGAAACTCTATTAGCACTTCTCCGTCCATTCAAATTTGACATCTTTTTGTAACAACTTTGTCATCGGAGTAACTATCATCGAGAATCCATTTACAAATCTTCTGTAGTACCCAGCCAAACCCAGAAAGCTTCGAATTTCTGGCACACTCCTTGGTGGTTTCCACTCAATGATAGCTGAGATCTTAGTCGAGTTAACTCTGATACCGTCACCCAACACAATGTGTCCTAAGAATCCTACCTCTCGTAGCCAAAATTCACTTTTACTAAACTTGGCATACAACTGCTTATCTCTTAAGGTTTGTAAAACCATCTTCAAATGCTCCATGTGTTCACTCCCATCACGCAAATAAATCAATATGTCATCGGTAAATACCACAACGAACTTATCCAAATACGGCCAGAAAATGCGGTTCATCAAATCAATAAATACTGCAGGGGCATTTGTTAAACCAAAGGGCATGACAAGGAAGTCATAGTGCCCATACCTCGTCCTAAACGCGGTTTTCGGTACCTCTTGCTTCTTTACTCTGAGTTGGTAATAACCGAACCTCAAGTCTATCTTGGAAATCACGATGGCTCCTTTCAATTGATCAAACAAATCGTCGATCCTTGGCAAGGGATACTTGTTCTTCATTGTCTCCTTGTTGAGCTGTCTGTAGTCTATACATAACCTCATCGACCCGTCTTTCTTTTTCACAAAGAGCACCGGAGCACCTCATGGAGAAAAGCTCGATCTCACAAAACCTTTACCCATTAACTCTTGTAGTTGTACTTCCCACTCCTTTAACTCTGTCGGAGCCATCCTATATGGAGTAATTGAGTAGGTACCGTGTCAGGGACTAATTCAATTCCAAATTCAACTTCTTTCACTAGAGGCAATCCGGGTAATTTCTCCAAAAACACATCGGAGAACTCACATACCACTGTTACTGACTCGATCTTCAATTCAGATGCTTGAGTATTCAATACAAAAGTAAGGTAAGCTTCATACCCTTTTCTCAAATATCTCTTTACACTCATAGACGATATTACTATAGGCGAATTGTCTAATTCGTCCGTTTCAACCCGAAAAACATCGCCTCTCCCACGTTTTAACTCGATAATTTTTCATCCATAGTCCACTACAACACCATGAGAAGTTAACCAATCCATCCCAAGGATTACATCAAATTCATTAAACGGAAATAACATTAAGTTATCCAGAAAACAATGACCTCTAATCATCAAGGGACAATTTCTACACACTTGGTCAACCAACACATTTTTGCCTAAAGGGTTGGAAACTTTTACCACAAATTCAGTGGACTCAAATATCACATTCATACGGGGTATCAATTTCATACAAATATAGGAATGGGTAGACCCTGGATCAATCAAAGCAACTACAGATATATCATGGATAGAAAAGGTACCCGTAATCACATCGGGAGACTCTGCCTCTTCACGGGCACGAATAGCATAAGTCCTTGTAGGCGCTCTGCCCTCGGACCTTACAGCAGCATCTTTAGGTGCACCTCTACTGCTAGCCCCATTTCCGGGGTTCTTATGTGGTCTACCCTTTGAAAGGGCGTTACCCCATCTCACACTTTGATCCTTATCTTTCTCGACCATCTCGAGACAGTTACGAATAAAATGGTCTAATGAGCTAAATTTAAAGGAGACTTTTTCATTACCTCGGCACTCACTGAAATGACGTCTGCCACACTGTGAACATTCTGGTCTATTCGGGTGAGCACTACCAACACTTTCGATAGAAGTGGTTTGGGCTTTTGTCACCGTGTACTGCTTATTCTTGCTCTTACTCGAGAACCCCACTGATGCGTTTGATCAAGTAGGAAACCCTCTCAATCTCCTAGCTGAGGCTTGATGTGATTTCCCCATCTGTCTTTTCTTTGAGTCACGAGACTCAATGTCAGATTTTCTCTTCTCTTCGGCCAATTCTTCGGCCTTGGAAGCTCTCTCGACAAGTACCACAAACTCCCTCAACTCTGAAATACCAACTAATAAACGGATGTCTTCGTTTAGACCGTCTTCAAACCTCTTGCACATAATGGCTTCTGTAGATACGCACTCTCGTGCATATTTGCTAAGCTTCACAAACTTACGCTCGTGCTCAGTCACCGTCATATGGCCTTGCTTCAGCTCAAGGAATTCTTTCCTCTTTTGATCTATGAACCTTTGACTAATATACTTTTTATGGAACTCCTTCTGGAAGAAATCCCAAGTTACTCTCTTTCGGTACCACTGACACGAGGGTATTCCATCAATGATAGGCCTAATCTCATATGAGTGACACTACACACTTCATACACTCCTCCGGCGTGCACGATAATTCGTCAAATACCTTAATGGTATTTTCTAACCAAAACTCGGCCTTTTCTAGATCATCATCAATATTTTCCCAAAATTCCTCGGCCCCATTCTTACGGATTCTATCCACTGGAGGTTTCTCTCTTCTAGCCATTTCTGCTCCTTAAGAAGCTATAGGGATGGGTTGAGGAATTGGAGGAGCTAGGGGAGGTGGAGTATTCGAATTCACACGAATAAACTCCGAGTACCACGTGTCCATCATATGGGGGTAAGCTTTGCTAGCCCCTCCTCCCTAACTCATTGTCATGGGCCCACTAACAACTAGCGCGGTCCCTTCAACGGGAGTAGGTGCATTACTTTCCACGTCATCTGTTGTAGCCACATCAGGATCCATTTACTATATATAAAAACACAATTTATTTCGTTAGGAGTCGTCGCACTATCAATATACAGTTATGGCATGAATAACTAGACTCATACTCACGCTAGGTTAGTCCTAGAATCGACTAAACCATAGCTCTGATATCACTAAATGTAACACCCCTACTTGAGTTTGAGGCCGAGACTGGGCACGAGGCATTACCTGACTTAAACGCATGCATATGATCATTTTCGAATGATAAAAAAACTAAATCAAGTTTAAAAGTTTTCACTTTTAATTTAAAAAAATTCTCAATATGGGCCTACAAGGCCCAAATCATCCATGAGAAACTATCCGGGATTAAACCGAACATCTTTAAAGACTTTGAAATGATTGTAACTTGAGATTGGGGCACACGCCCATGTGGGAAGATGACATGCTCGTGTAGCCATTTTGACCTTGCCGTATTGAAGGCCCATGTGGTTTACACAGCCTAAGCATAAGGGGACACGCTCATGCCCCGAGGGCGTGTGAATTAAAATCCAAATTCAAACCTATAAGGGTTCTCGCATGGCCGAGCACACGCTCGTGTTGCAGCTCGTGTGTAAAAACCTTGACATTCTGTTTCTGACGTTAGCAACCAATTTGAGGCACACAACCAAGGCATATGCCCGTAGCCAAAGGCTGTATCCTCCACACGGCTGAGACACACGGCCGTGTCTTTGCCCATGTGTCTATTACCATGCATACTGACTTGAAAATTCGAGGTGCAGGGCACACGCGGTCGAACAACATGCCCATTGGGTTGACCTGTGTCACCCACGGCCTAGGCACACGCCTGTGTGTCTAGCCGTGTAGACAAAAAATAGACTATCTACCAACCCTTTTTTGCCACTCTTACTTACACCTACCTATAAAGAAATACATACCACCAATTCACATAGCAACACAAAGCTAATTCAACCACAACAATATATCTATTACAACCACATTACACTTAAACAATCTAACAAGAACTTGATTAGTCATGCAATTTTCTCATCTATGAAATCATTATCATTTCCATTTATCAATAACCAATAATAGCCACCATCTATGGCATTATACGAAATGACTAAAGAGCTATGACAAGCCACTCATTTGGCCCAAAACAATGTGACTAGTACAAAAAGACTAGTTCCTATACATGCCATAATCAAAATAGTAAAACTAGCTATACCAATTGCTTCAGGGATAGTGTGACTGGCTTTTCCGACGTAAGGCGATGATCCATGAGCTATTTCGGCGACAGTATAAGAAAATGGAATGGAAAAGAGGTAAGTATAAAGCTTAGTAAGTTGCATGCAATAATGAGTAAATATAAGCTACCATAAAGGATCATACTCCTAACATATCTTGATTTGCTCATGAAAGTAAGGATTCATAAACACTACTTGCTCATATTTATTTTTCACCAATCATACAACAATGGTTTGAATTCACATCTCATAATTTGTGTAAAATACACAAGTAGTCATATGCATACTTACTCACTTTCCTCCTTTACTAAACATACAACGTAAATGAAGCTCGAATGTCGTAATTCTCATATAGGTACTTGTACCACTCACCACTTGGTCATAAGTTCTCTCATTTTGATATAAACCATAAATCTCCTGTTGAACCATTCGGAATACTACAGGATATGCAATAGCCCCAAACATGGGATAAAATGTCGACGCCATGTCCCAGACATGGTCTTACACTGGCTAGCACATGAAAGTCGATGCCAAGTCCCAGACAGGTCTTACACTAACTTTCATCCATTGAGGCTGATGCCATGTCCCAGGCAGGTCTTACACTGGCTCTCATCTATCGGTGTCGATGCCATGTCCCAGACAGGTCTTACACCAGCTTGTATATCTCGAGGATGATGCATGTCCCAGACATGTCTTACACTAGCTCTTGTCTCAATGCCAATGCATGTCCTAGACATGTCTTACACTAGCAAACATATCACCCAGTGTCATGACATGAATATTCAAATTTTTTCCTAATGTTCAACCGAGAGTCTTTATTACATTAATTTCTCAACATGCATACTCATATTCACAATAAAAACAATTTATGCAATATCAATTCAATTACACATCATAGCGATATAGTTGCATTATTAACATACAAGTTACCTCGTATTACAAAATGTAGGTGACTAGACGATTTACTCTACTTGTTTGGCCTTCCCCCGGTCCAACTCTGGTTTTCGTGTTTCTTGGTCTAAAATAATAAAAATTTACTCATTTAACCTCTAAATAAATTTGAGCAATCATAAATTCACATTTTTGGCAAAATGACCATTTTACCCTTAAACTTTCACAAAATGACCATTTTATCCCTAGGCTCGAAAATCAATTTTTATCAAATTTCTTCAAATTTTAAGCCTAGCCAAACCCTTTTTACTCTTATAGTGACCCAAAATTCACATTGTTTCACAACATTACTATCCATTTTACAAACTTTACAAAATGGTCCTATTAGGGTTTTCATGAAAAGTCCTTTCATAAAAGTTGTTTACTACACAACTAAGATTCATTTTCTTCCATAAAAACTCAACAAACAACATAAATTCTTTCATGGAAAATCCCTAGACTATCAACCATTTTGCAAAATGGTCCCCCCCATTAGCTAACTCATGCCATAAGGGTTTCAAAAGTACCAAAATTATCAAAAATAAGCATCTAAATCACTTACTCAAGAGAGATATAAGTGGCTGAGATTTCAAGCTTCCAAACCCTTGGAATGGCTGAAAATTTTGATGGAGGAGAAAGGAAGAATGAAAAAATGAAGGCTAGTCTCTAGGGTATTATTTTGTCATATATTAAGTCACTAACTTCTTTGACCATTTGATTTTCTTGTCCCCTATGGTCGGCCATCAGCTTTTAAAGGGTCTAATTGCACTTTAAAGACCCCCAATTTTGGTTCTCTATCTATATGGTACATGTATCAAGTAAAATAAAACTTTTACCTCTTATGTGATTTAGTCATTTTCGAAATTAACCTTGTAACACCCCTTACCCGTACCCGAGGCCGGGATAGGGTACGAGGCATTACCGGACAAAAATACAAACATTAAACTAAAATACGGGCCATAAAATTTCATTCATATTTCAAAATGTTCATTCACTTACACATAGTCCCTTATTTGAGTCTACGAAGCCCAAAACATACTTTAGAAAGGGTTCGGGACTAAACCGAGAACTTACAAAAATCTTGGAGATTTCATGCTTTAAGGCTCCACATGCTCGTATCCCAAAGTCATGTTCCATACACGGCTAAGGCACATGGTCGTGTTTCTACTTGTGTGGAATATACCTAGGCTATTTTCCAAGCTTTGGTCAACCTTAATCTCTTACACACTTATACAAAATCAAAAGCATATAACATGGTATTCATTTAATGATTAAATATTCTCAATTAAACCACAAACATAGCATTTGTATGTCATCATACATGTGTCTCTCATACTCATTTTACCTTGTTTATTATAGTACCACTTATACATTTATACCAAGATTATCATCTTACCAAATATCTTCAGCTTAATCATCAAGCATTCATATTTAAAACTAGATCATATCTTTATGAAATACCACAATTCAGATGCGCAAAATAACATGTTTGCCTGAAACATTTCAATTCAACTCCATACCCAACAAGCATTACATTGAGACTAGTCATATATATATATACATGTCATGATACATATCATTCTCTTTCTGTTTTCTTATAAACACATATCATTTATTTCATTATATCAATATTTCATATACCATAGTTTCCATGTATTCCACATATATTTATTTTCCTCCTCCTCCTCTCCATTCCACATCCTTAATGTATATAACATTCTTGTAAGTACGATTTCACAATTTACTAATAAATGCTCACATCAAACTATCCACACAAGTCATAGTCACTTACTTATTTATAATTCGAGCTACAGAGCTCCAAATTAAGATCCGTAAATTTCCCCTAAAACTAAACTCACATATCTTTCCACCATAAAATTTTCATAATTTTTGGTTTAGCCAATTAGTACAGTTTATTCATTAAAATTTTCCCTATTTCACTTTCTGACAGTTCTGACCTCTCTTCACTAAAAATTAATTATCTCACAGTACAGAACTCGGATAATGTTCTTGTTGATTTATCTTGAAAATAGACTCATTATGGATTTTAAAAATATAAGTTTAATCCTCTAATTATTTTTATCCAAATTATTTTGATTTTCCAAAGTCAGAATAGGGGATCACATAATCATTCTGAACCAGTCTCACAAAAACATAAATATCTCAAAATATAGAACTCCTTTTCTTGCTTTGTTTCTTTTATATGAAAATAGACGCATTAATATTTAATTTGATATCTCATTGAGTATCTGATTCAATTTATACCATTTTTGGTGATTTTTCAAAATCACGTCACTGCTACTATCCAAAACAATTTTATTGCTAATTCGCTCTTTCACACTTTCTTTGTATTAACCTCATTTTAACATACATATCACAAATCATTTTCACCACATTTCATATATCACAAGTATAGTCCCATGATCATAAGGTCACCATGAAATCATCCTCATGTATAACTTACTTGTTTATAACCTTACCACATTCTGGTCACTTAATGAACACATCATTCACATAACCAAGTTCCTGCACTTATTCTTCACAAAACTCACAAAGCAATACATAGAGAGTTTCCCGTTGAACACTTCAGATCTATCCTTGATACTTGGTGGTTTCAGCACATAGCTCCACCCATCATATAGTTCGGCTCTCTTGTACACATGGTGAACACTCAGTACCACCCATGTGACCTA
This sequence comes from Gossypium hirsutum, assembly GCF_007990345.1. Lineage (NCBI taxonomy): Eukaryota > Viridiplantae > Streptophyta > Magnoliopsida > Malvales > Malvaceae > Gossypium > Gossypium hirsutum. The sequence goes on along the minus strand of NC_053425.1, from coordinate 46,584,813 downwards.
GCCAATTTATCTCATAGCTCTCTTGTCTACATGGTGTCCTTCACCTGGAACCACGCATGCGACCTAGCTACATATATCCCGTAGCTCTCTTGTCTACATGGTGTACACATAGTATCACCCATGCGACCTAGCTACATAATAATGTCTTGTAGCTCTCTTGTATACATGATGTGCACCCAGCACCATACATGTGACCTAGCTACATACTATCTGTATCATCAAATCTTTCCGAAGGTTCAACCGGGATTTCTCTCTCTTTTCCAACAATTTCACTAATCAAGTAATTATCCACAAACATATTTCCAATATTATTATAAAATATCATAATACAAGTAATATTGATGTATTACTTACATATAAACTTACATCTCATTTAATATCAAGGCAATAACATTAAATTACACATTGCCTTATTAAAAATCATATGAACTTACAATTTCCCATAATATCCATAATCATAGAAATCACATTTATGTATGATAATTCAATGCACTTCATGTACCATAGACATATTTTTAAATCAATTAATAAACTTGGCACCATAATCATTTAATTTAACATAATTCAATTAATTCACTAAATTTAACTTTCAAATATAAATTACAGCATTATTGTTGTATTATTATCATACCAACTTACATACTTTCAACACCTTGGAAATTATAATAAATATATCAATTTTACATTGAAACGTGCATAAATTAATGCTTATTATACCTATGAACTTACCTCAATACTAAAACGACCATTTTACCAACTTTCCCAATTTTTGATTTTTCTCTCATTCTAGGTTCAAATCTCGTTTTTCGGGATCTAAAACATCATATTTTACTTATTTAATTAATGTACTATTCAAAACAGTCCTTAACTAAAACTTTGGAAAAATTACAATTTTGCCCCTAAACTTTTACATTTTACACTTTTGCCCCTAGGCTCAGGAATTAAACTTCATCCCTTATTCTTATGTTTTATGACATGCTGATCACTTTTCCCTTCTATGGCAACATCAAATTCTCACTCTAACATATACTTATGACTATTAGGTATTTTTACCGATTAAGCCCTTTTACTCGTTTTCACTCAAAACCGAGTAGCACAAGTTGTCTAACATAATTTAAAACCTTATATTCTATCATAAAACAGAAAAATAAACACATTTCACCTATGGGTATTTTTCCAAATATGAACCCTAGCTTAAATTATTGCTAGAATAAGCTTAATCAAATTACCGGGATTCCAAAAACATAAAGAACTTGAAAAACGGGGTTAGAACGGACTTACTGTTGAGCTTGGAAAGCCTGAAAACCCTAGCCATGGCTTGCCCCATGCTAATTTCGGCCTCCATGAAAAAGATGAGTCAATTTTGGCTTTATTTTCCCTTTTTATTTCTTTTAATTGCCAAATGACTAAAATGCCCTTCCTTACTAAACTTTCAAAAATTCCATCCATGTCCAATTTTTTTCCATCACTTAAAAATTGGTCAAATTTCTATTTAAGACCTCCTAATTAATATTTCAAAGCAATTTCATACTAGAAACTTCTAGAATGCAGGTTTTGCAACTTATTCAATTTAGTCCCTAACTTCAAATTGAGCACTTTATGCATAGAATTTCTTCACGAAATTTTCACACAATCATGCAATCATATCATAGACCTCAAAATAATCATAAAATAATTATTTCTATCCCAAATTTTGTGGTCCCGAAACCTCTGTTCCAACTAGACCCAATTTTGGGCTATTACAAACCTCACAAATGCTAAAATTACCTCACCAAATTTTTCATGCACTAATATAATCATGCTATAACACCAAAATAATAATAAAAATAATTTCTTGATTTCAGATTTATGGTCCCAAAACCACTTTTCCGACTAAGCCCAAAATCAGGTTATTACAGTCTCTTTCGATGATAGACTTCTCTGAACACTTCTGCAACCTATGTGGACCATGACATAAGAAGCCCTCTACTAGCTTCTTCTCACTTTTGACCTCATTGGCTTCAACACCCCTTGCGCTCGAACCAAGTCCTATAGCCTTACCTACCGACTTCTTTTTCTTAGAACGCGCAAATTTCTTCAGACATTTCTTCAACATGTGTGGACCGTCGCAGAGAAAGCATTGCAACTTGTCCCTTTTCCTGTTGGGTTTCTCCTTCCCAACTCGTGGTTTCCAAATACCACCATTGTTTCCAATGCCATTGCCATTATTATCTTCTTTATGATCCTTTTCACATATGACCCTTTTCTCAAACTTGGAAGACCCAAGCTTGACCACAGATTCCACTACCATCATGCTTTTGAAAACTTTTGGACACCTTTTTGTTTGACCCATGGATTTAATCCATTCTAAAAATCAAGAAATGCTTCTTTCTCGATCACATCTGAAACTTGGAGCATAAGTTTCTTAAACTCTCAAACTGCTCCTTCCAGTTGCCTATGCGATCCTCAAACTATCGAGTGCCTTCTTTTCGTCCTCCATGGATCCCTCGAGTTTACCCACACATTCTTCTACTACCGGGAGTGTCTCCCTCAAAGTCTTTTTAGCCCACCTTTGTTTGAACTCTTCTTTTGACATCCCAATGGTTCCTTCGAACCAATAGTTTTGATACCACTTGTCATGGGGCTACATCTTTTGTCTTGTGATCTGTACGGCCTTAGGTGATCCGTTCGTCCAAACTTACCTAAGTTAGCCTTTACTCAAGTAAGAATTCCTTTAGAAGTCCCCCAAGGTACCAATTTATATAGCGGAAGTGATTTATGCCAAAAGAAGCAACAACCGAACAACAGAAAGAGCACACACAAGCTATTTGAGTAAATGCTTTCAATATTCTCTTATTCACAAAGAATAATGAAATAATGAATAGAGTGAGTACAAATGAGGGGGAGGCTCTCTATTTATAGTTGAGCTCCCCAAAAATCAACGGTCAAGATACATTTATATCGACGAACGAGATTAACTGTATCCCTTGATTTTAGGGATTTAAAAGATATGCTATATCAAATCTGATCTAATCTCTACAAGATATGATTCTATCAATTTTCTAAGATTGGTTACCAAAATAACCTAAGTTGGCATATCTTTATTGTCAGGCCAACCAGGCTTCAATTTGATAGGCTTCTCTAACAGCTTACCAAATCGGGCCAGTTCTTTCGGGCCAAAATGATCCCCATCTATATGATAGACCTCTATCGGATGCATTTGGAGCGATGGTCACAAGCTTTGAACTGCAGCTTGTGACGTAATTTCATAGATACTTTATCACTTTCATAGATGATTACTCACGATACATGTATCTCTACATGCTTTATTATATGAGCTAAGCATTAGAAACCATTAAAGTTTTTAAGGCTAAAGTAGAAAAACAATGTGATAAGTAAATTAAGATTGTAAGAACAGAATAAAGGTTGTGTGTATTATAGTAGATACATTGAGGATGAACAAGCACCTAGTCCATTTATGAAGTTTCTTCAAGATACTGATATAGTTGACCAATACATCATGCAAGACTCACTTGTTCAGAATGGTGTTGCAAAAAGAAGAAACTTAATTTTAATGGATATGCTTAGTAGCTCTAAGCTGCGTAAGTCCTTATCGGTTGAAGCTCTCAAAATGACTGTGTATATATTAAACCAAGTTCCAACCAAGGTTGTCCCAAGTACACTTTTTGAGTTGTTCAAAAGCTGGAAATTGAGTTTGCGACATATACGTGTATGGGGATGCCCGTCTAAAGAAAGAGCTTATAACCCACAAGGAAAAAAACTGGACCCAATTACCATTAGTGGATATTTCATTGGATATGACGATAGGTCCAAATGATACATATTTTATCATCCATCTTATAGTACTAGAATTGTATAATAGAGAAATGCAAAATTTCTTAAGAATAACTCAATTAGTGGGAGCAATCTATCTCAGGACACGATTCTTGTAGGTCAATCTTCCACTTTGGGTGAGAGATTGGTTATCATACATAACAGCCCTCAAGCTCAATCGGGTGTTGAACAACTAATCAATGAAAATCTACAAGTTTCTGAAAGCACTCTAGTAGTTCAAGCTGTTCAAGAAAACCAAAAAATTATTTAACAATAGTTGAACAACATGATCTACAAGAAAATATTGGTTCAACATTGTGGAGATCTACTAGAGAAAGGAAATCGACAATTTCTAGTGACTATATTATGTATCTGTAAGAGTTTGACTATAACATTAGAGCTAAGAATGATCCTGAGTCATTTTCACAAGCCATGAGTTGCAAAGAGTCAAAATTGAGGTACAATGATATGAAATAAGAGATGAATTCCATGAAATGTAATGATGTTTGGGATCTTGTGTCATTTCTTGAAGGCATAAAAGCCATTGGATGTAACTTGGTCTTAAAGAAACTCAATGGGAAACATAAAAAGACATAAATTTTGACTCATTACGAAAGGATTCACTCAGCAAAAAGGACTCTTAGTTTTTTATCTAAGAAAGATTCCTTGCACATTGTGTTAGCATTAGTAGCTCATTTTGACCTTGAGTTGTAAGAAATGGATGTGAAAATCGCCTTTCTCCATGGTGACTTAAAGGAAGAGGTATACATGAAACAACCTAAAGGATTCTCCTCCAATGATGGTGAACACTTGATATGCAAGCTAAAGAAGTCCATATATGGATTGAAACAAGTTCCCCGATAGTGGTATTTAAAATTCCATGAAGTTATCTAATTGTTTGGTTTTGTTGAGAATATCATGGATTAATGCATATGCCAGAAAGTCAATGGGAGTAAAATTTATTTCATTATTTTATATGTGGGTGACATTTTCTTTACAACAAATAACGGGGGTATTCTACATGACGTAAAATAATTTCTTTCTAAAAATTTTCATATGAAAGATATGGGTGATTCATATTATGTCATTGGCATTAAGATTCATCGTGATAAATATCATGGTATCTTAGGTTTATCTTAAGAAATTTATATCAACAAAGTTTTAGAAAGATTTTAGATGAAAAATTATTCACCGAGTGTTGCTCCTATCGTGAAAGGTGATAAGTTCAATTTGAACCAATGCTCAAAGAACAAATTCGAGAGGGAGCAAATGAAAAACATTCTATATGCTTTTGTTGTTGGAAGCTTGATGTATGCTCAAGTCTGCACAACACTTGGATTTTCTTTTTCAGTTGAAATGTTTAGAAAATATCAGAGTAATCCAGGTATTAACCACTAAAGAGTTGCAAAGAAAGTTTTGAGATATCTTAAAGGGACAAATGACTGCATGCTTACGTACAAATGATTAGACAATTTAGAGGTGATTGGCTACTCTTGTTCAGACATTTTTAGTTGTGTTGATTCATGTAAATCAACATTAGGTTACATATTTATGTTTGCTAGTAGAGCTATATCTTAGAGGAGCATCTAGAAGACCTTAACTACTACTTCTACTATGGAGGTTGAGTTCGTTTCATTTTTTGAGGCTACCTCACATTGAGTGTCACACTCAATTTCTATTAAAGTTTGGAATTAAGAATTGAGAGTTGATTGAAAGAAATCGTGGATTCGACAGACTCTACTGTAAAATCTAAAAACTGCAAGGACTAAATCAAAATTAGTTGGTTTCTAAATCTAATTTGGTTAAGTTGGAACTAGTAAGTTCCTTAGTAGGGAGCATAATGATTTTTGGCTGCTAGTTTTGGTAAGGCCTTCGGTGATCGTGCATGAAGGTTATATATAGATGAGATGTGTAACACCCGAACCCGAGACCGACACCGGAGTCGGACACGAGATGTTAACAAACTTTGAAAAATTTTTCCAGACACTGCCCAGTCTGAGTACTAGTCGTTTCAAAAATCATATCTTTAGTTTCACAACTCGAAAATCAGTTTTGTGATTTTTCCCTGAAACTAGACTCATGTCCCCACCTATGTATTTTTTTCTAGAATTTTTGGTCGGGCCAATTAGTACAGTTTATTAGTCAAAGTCTCCCATGTTACAGGGGTCGACTACACTGACCTTTTCCCATTACGACTTGGATATCTCTCTGCACAGAGCTTCAATACTGATGCCGTTTGTTTCTATGGAAACTAGACTCAGAGAGGAATCGATACATATATGGTATGACCCCTAATTATCTCTGGTCAATTTATAGTGAATTTCCAAAGTCGGAACAGGGAATCCAGAAACTGTTCTGGCCCTGTTCCACAAGAACCCGAATATCTCTTACTGTACTGTTCATATGATTGTTTCGTTACTTTCATATGAAAGTAGATTCATCAAGGTTCGATTACGTAATTTATTCACTATTTAATTCCACTCCTACGAATTCTTGTGATTTTTCCAATCCACACCACTGCTGCTGTCAGCCTCTGTTTTCAAAGTAAACCTTACCTATTTTCGGGGTTTCATGGACCAACTAGGGCCTTGTCATACATATGCCCACATATGATCATACTTAGCCATTCCAATGGCTGATCATTTGCTCAACACTTCCATTCCAACTATAGTTACATCATGAAACCATCTATACATTCATAAACACGAATGGTCTAATGCCATACTCCACTTCTACAAGCCATTTTCGCATGGCTGTACACTTATACATTTCATAAAGTACTCGAAAAACAACAATGGGTAGTCCTATACATGCCATATCAAAATTCAACCAAAATAGTACCCAAAAGAGCCTTTGATAGTGTGGGCGACTTCGACTTCAAGATCCCGAGTCCGATAGCTGGAGAACCAAAAATCTATAAAACAGAGGAGCAGTGTAACGAGTAAGCAATTTATGCTTAGTAAGTTTTGAGCAAGGAATTCTAGCATAAACAAAGAATAACACACATTTAGCTAAACGGAATATTTCATAATACGCAATTTACCGATACCAAACTTGCTTCACAACATTAACAACCCTTATGTACATACACAATAGACTAACTTAGCCGAAGGCCGGTAGCTCGTTTATCAACTGAGCGAACATTTATTTGTAAGGGCTCGATTAAATTCAACACATACGTAACATATCCCCATATTGGGATGTTTTTCGAGTATTCGCTGGAATTTTACAGCAAGCTCATTCATTACCAAATCACGTACCTTCGGGATTTAACCGGATATAGCTCCTCGTTCAAATGCCTTCGGGACATAGCCCGGTTTTAGTAACTCACACAATGCCTTCGGGACATAACCCGGATTTAATAACTCGCACGAATGCCTTCGGGACTTAACCCGGATTTAGTATCTCGCACAAAGGCCTTCGGGGCTTAACCCGGAATTTGTATCTCGCACAAATGCCTTCGGATCTTAGTCCGGGTATATTCACTTAGCACAAAGCCTTCGGGACTTAGCCCGGACAGCATTCAATTAATCATGCACATCTAACAATAATTCATGGCACATTCATATTTCATTTTCATTTGCGAAACTCAAACACAAGGCACATATCGTCCTTGCACATTCGGCTCAATAGCCACACATAGAGCATGATTTAATCACATCGTAATTTAAGCTCTCTTACTCAAGAACTTACCTCGGGTGTTGTCGAACGATTCCGCTAGCTATTCAACCACTTTTTCCTTCCCTTTATCGGATTTATTTCCCCTTTGCTCTTGGGCTTAATTAAACAAATAAATTGATTTCATCATTTAGGCATCAAAAAGATGAACACAAGGCACTTAGCCCATATTTATACATTAGACATTAAAGTCTCATACATGCAAAAATCATGCATCAACACAACATATTAGCTAATTTCTTTCCCCTTGGCCGAATATGCATGTCTATTTTTGGGGTCGATTTCAACACTTAATACACACATATACACACTAGTAAAGCATCCTCCCCCTTTTCATCAATTTAACACATGCATTGCTCATTAACATGCAAAGTTACATTCGGCCTTAGCACACATCTTGCTAGCCGATTCTTCTCCATTTAGCAACCAATGCACATATGTGCTCACACAAAAATGCTAAAAAGGAGGTTCAAGAATCATCAAGCCATCATCACATGCATCATTAACAAGCTTCATATTTTGCATGCAATGGCATTAACACAACCTCCACCTAGGCCGAATCTTAACTCATCCTCATGCCTCATCACCACAACATCAAACACCAACCAAGAATGATGCATCCATGGTCAAGTGCCAATTCCATCACATAGCAAGATTTAGACCATGGGCTAGGTAGAACTCAAGCTAACAACTAAAACATGCATGCATCTCATGGAACATCATCAAACATACCTTAGCCTAGCTACATGCATGGCCGAATCTCTTCACCTTTCTTCTTCTTTCCTCCTTAAAATTTTTGGCCAAGGATGAACCAAAGGATGAGAAAATTTTTTCTTTGTTTTTCTTTCTAATTTAGGCTAAATGAAGGTGAGAAAAGGATGAACAAAGATCTTCTCCTCTCTTTTCTTTAGCTCACGGCAATGGGGGGGGGGAAAGAATCAACTACACACTTTTTTTTTGTGTATTCATCATACTCCTTTTCATTATTTAATTTCCATGCCTATTATTTTATTTTTTTCCACCCATGATGCACCAACAAAACATGTCTATGACATGTCTTGGCCATCAAACTTGGTCTACCATGCTTGTCATGGCCGGCCACTACTAGTAGGGGGGAATTTGACATGCAAGTCCCCCCTTTGTCCACATGCACTAATAGGTCCTCACACATTGACCTATCACATTTTAGAATTTTCTCACATAAGTCCTATTGACTAAATTCACATGAAATTAACCAAATTGAAGCTTGAAATTTTCACACATTCATAATTACATATTCTAGACAATAAGTATCACATTCAAACATTTCGGTGACTCGGTTTAGCGGTCCCGAAACCACTTCCCGACTAGGGTCAACTTTGGGCTGCCACAACTCTCCCCCACTTAAGAAATTTTCGTCCCCGAAAATCTTACCGGTAAATAGGTTTGGGTATCGTTGTTTTATCGAGCTCTCGGTCTCCCAAGTAGCTTCCTCGATCCCGTGTTTGAGCCATAACACCTTTATTAGCGGAACTCTTTTGTTTCGCAACTCCTTCACTTCACGAGCTAGGATACACATCGGTTCTTCCTCATAGCTCATGTCGACTTGAATTTCAACCTCTGATGGGCTAATTATATGCGATGGATCAGATCGATAGCGTCGAAGCATCGAAACATGAAAGACGTCATGAATCTTTTCAAGCTCCGGGGGCAAAATCAATCTATACGCAACCGGACCAACTCGTTCGGAGATTTCGTACGGCCCAATGAATCTTGGGCTCAACTTGCCCTTACGGCCGAACCTGAGTATCTTTTTCCAAGGTGAAACCTTAAGGAACACTTTGTCTCCCACCTGATACTCGATGTCTTTTCGTTTCAAATCTGCGTACGACTTCTGACGATCCGTGGCTACCTTCAGACTTTCACGGATTACCTTTACTTTCTGTTCAGCATCTTTAATCAAATCAACTCCGAAAATTTTACTTTCACCGAGCTCGGTCCAAAACAATGGTGTACGGCATTTACGACCGTACAAAGCCTCGTAAGGTGCCATCTTAATACTTGATTGAAAACTATTGTTGTAAGCGAATTCAATCAAAGGTAAATACCGTTCCCATGAACTACTGAACTCGAGGATGCAACATCTCAACATATCCTCAAGTATCTGAATTATCCGCTCGGATTGACCATCGGTTTGGGGGTGAAAAGCAGTGCTAAAATGCAGCTTGGTACCCAGAGCTTCTTGCAATTTCTTCCAAAATCGTGAGGTGAATCTCGGATCTCTATCCGACACGATAGAAACAGGTACCCCGTGTAATCTCACAATTTGATAAACGTACAATTCAGCTAGTTTATCCAATGAAAAATCCATACGTACGGGGATGAAATGAGCCGACTTAGTCAGTCTATCAACAACAACCCATATCGCATCCTTCTTACTTGCTGACAAGGGCAGTCCGGACACAAAGTCCACTGTGACTCGATCCCATTTCCACTCGGGTATCATGATCGGCTGGAGTAATCCTGAAGGCACTTGATGTTCCGCTTTCACTTGTTGACATATCAAACATCTCGAAACAAAGTCGGAGATGTCCCGTTTCATACCATGCCACCAAAATTGACGTTTCAAATCGTTGTACATTTTCGTACTCCCCGGGTGAATTGACATTCGGCTACAATGGGCTTCGTTCAGAATCATCGAAATGAGTTCCGAATTCCTTGGAACACACAAACGATTTCTGAACCTCAAACAATCATCATCATCAATTTGAAACTCCGATTCCTCGTTCGGAAAACACTTAGCCCGTTTTGCAACCAATTCATCATCGACTTTCTGAGCTTCACAAATTTGGTGAGTCAATAATGGTTTAGCTTTTAATTCAGCTACTAACACATTGTCTGGTAGAACAGACAAATGCACGTTCATCGCTCGTAAAGCAAACAATGACTTCCGGCTTAAGGCGTCCGTAACCACGTTAGCCTTTCCCGGGTGGTAATCAATGACAAGCTCGTAATCTTTCAACAACTCAAGCCAACGTCTTTGTCGCAGATTCAAGTCTCGTTGAGTCATCAAATATTTGAGACTTTTGTGATCCGAAAATACATGGCACTTCTCACCAAACAGATAATGTCGCCATATTTTTAAAGCAAACACGATGGCAGCTAGTTCGAGATCATGGGTCGGATAATTCCTCTCGTGTGGCTTCAATTGTCTCGACGCATAGGCCACGACTCGAACTTCTTGCATCAATACGCAACCCAACCCAAGTAGGGATGCGTCACTATAAATGACAAACTCTTTACCTGATTCAGGTTGCACCAAAATTAGAGCTTCAGTCAAATGAGTTTTCAGTTGGTCGAAACTTTTCTGACATTTCTCCGTCCACTCGAACTTAACATCCTTTTGAAGTAGCTTCGTCATTGGTGTGGCTATCATCGAGAAACCTTTCACAAATCGTCGGTAATAACCGGCGAGCCCCAAAAAGCTCCGAACTTCAGTAATATTTCTCGGAGGTTTCCAGTCAAGTATGGCTGAAATTTTGTTCGGGTCAACTCGAATACCCGACGCGGATACCACATGACCCAAGAAGCTAACCTCTCTTAACCAGAACTCACACTTACTGAACTTAGCATATAACTGCTTATCCCGCAAAATTTGCAGCACTAGCCTCAGATGCTCAGCATGTTCGGTCTCATCTCTTGAATAGACCAAAATGTCATCAATGAACACAACTACGAATCGATCCAAATACGGTCTGAAGATCCGATTCATCAAATCCATAAATACTGCAGGGGCATTAGTGAGCCCAAACGGCATCACTAAGAATTCGTAGTGACCATATCTCGTTCTGAAGGCAGTTTTAGGAATATCTGAATCTCGAATTTGCAACTGATAATAGCCCGATCTCAAATCTATTTTTGAGAACACTGAGGCTCCCTTCAGTTGGTCGAACAAATCATCGATGCGCGGCAACGGATATTTGTTCTTTATCGTCACTTTATTCAGCTGACGATAGTCAATGCACAACCTCATGGTTCCGTCCTTCTTTTTCACGAACAATACTGGTGCACCCCAAGGTGAGAAACTTGGTCGAGCGAAACCTCTATCCGTCAGTTCTTGCAACTGAGCTTTCAACTCCTTTAACTCGGTTGGTGCCATACGATACGGAGCTATCGAAATCGGCGTAGTCCCAGGTACAAGCTCAATACCAAACTCTACCTCCCGAACAGGTGGTAAACCCGGTAATTCTTCCGGAAAAACATCCGGGTATTCACAAACCACCGGCACAGATTCGGGTTTCTTTTCTAATTCTTTGCCATCAAGTACATACGCAAGGTATGCTTCGCACCCTTTTCTTACATATTTCTGTGCCAACATTGCTGATATTACAGCTGGCATCCCCTCCAAGTCCGCAGACTCAATTCGGACTACTTCGTTATTTGCGCACCTCAAATCAATAGTCTTGCTCTTGCAATTCACAATCGCATCATGCGCGGTCAACCAATCCAAACCAAGGATAACATCAAATTCATCAAACGGCAAAAGCGTCAAGTCCGCCGGAAAACAGGAACCTCGAATTTCCAGGGGACATTTCTCACACACTTTGTCGACAAGCACGTAATGACCCAAGGGATTTGACACCCGAATTACAAACTCAGTAGACTCAATAGGTAAAGTCTTACTGGATGCTAAGGTTTCACATATGTAAGAATGAGTAGAACCGGGGTCAATCAAAGCAATTACATTAGCATCAAAGAGAGTGAATGTACCGGTAATAACATCAGGCGAAGAAGCATCCTCGCGGGCACGTATAGCATAAGCTCTAGCAGGCGCACGAGCTTCGGATCTGGTTATATCATCTCTAGATCCTCTCTGACCACCACTAGCATTGCCCGCATTTCCAGATGGTCTACCTCGAGCAGTGGTAGCACCCGGTTTCCCACTCTGATTTTCATTCTGTTCAAACAACCTCGGGCAATCTTTAATGAAGTGGTCAACTGATCCGCACTTGTAACAGGAGCGGTCAGGGAATCTACAACTCCCCGAATGCCATTTACCGCAATATCGACACTTCGTTCTATCTCGACGTTCATTCCCAACACTGGCGACCGAAGTGCCTCGTGTACCCACAGGGGGTCGATCACGATCTCGTCTAAAAAGGCCCGAAGTGCCTCTAAACTGGCCCGCATCATCTCGAAATCTCTTCGATGTATGTTGAAGAGACCTTCCCGAGGATCTTTTACGAAACTCTCCAGTTCCCTCATCAACTCTTTGCTTTTCTTTTCTAAGCTCTTCGGCTTTACAAGCTCGTTCAACAAGTACCACGAACTCTCGTATTTCAAGAACGCCAACGAACATTTTTATATCTTCATTCAGCCCATCCTCGAAGCGTTTACACATAATAGCTTCGGACGAAACACATTCCCGAGCGTATTTGCTAAGTCTAACAAATTTTCGCTCGTAATCAGTAACCGACATGGAGCCTTGCTTAAGCTCAAGAAATTCCTTCCGTTTTTGATCAACAAATCTCTGATTGATATACTTTTTCCGAAACTCAGTTTGGAAAAACTCCCAAGTTACTTGCTCTCGGGGCACAACAGAAGTCAGAGTACTCCACCAATAGTAGGCAGAATCACGTAGCAAGGAGATAGCACACTTTAGGCATTCATCGGGTGTACAAGATAGCTCATCGAGTACCCGGATAGTGTTGTCCAGCCAAAATTCAGCTTGCTCGGCATCATCGCTATCCATAGCCTTAAATTCAGTAGCCCCATGTTTTCAGATTCTATCAACTGGGGGCTTATTTGACCTTATTTGGTCCGTTACCAGTGGTATTGTAGGTGCGGGGGTAGTATTTGTCGGGAATGGAGGTTGTGGAACAGCCATATTAGTTCGAATGTATTGGTTGAACCAATCATTCATCACGCTATAGAATGCTTGTCTAGCTTCATCATTCGGATTACTAGCATTAGGTTGAGAGTCTGCCGGCACTGTCCCTTGTGCGGGAGCAGGCGCTACACTCTCAAGATCATCAGCTACCTCTCGGTCACGATCGGGATCCATTACTATAAACACATTTACAATTGTCAGAAATCACTACACTATCAAGTAATCACATAAAATGGCATGTATAGCTAGACCCAACACATTACGGTAGTCCTAGAATCGACTAAACCGTAGCTCTGATACCAATTTAATGTAACACCCCGAACCCGAGACCGACACCGGAGTCGGACACGAGATGTTAACAAACTTTGAAAAATTTTTCCAGACACTGCCCAGTCTGAGTACTAGTCGCTTCAAAAATCATATCTTGAGTTTCACAACTCGAAAAATCAGTTTTGTGATTTTTCCCTGAAACTAGACTCATGTCCCCACCTATTTATTTTTTTCTAGAATTTTTGGTCGGGCCAATTACTACAGTTTATTAGTCAAAGTCTCCCATGTTACAGGGGTCGACTACACTGACCTTTTCCCATTACGACTTGGATATCTCTCTGCACAGAGCTTCAATACTGATGACGTTTGTTTCTATGGAAACTAGACTCAGAGAGGAATCCATACATATATGGTATGACCCCTAATTATCTCTGGTCAATTTATAGTGAATTTCCAAAGTCGGAACAGGGAATCCAGAAACTGTTCTGGCCCTGTTCCACAAGAACCCGAATATCTCTTACTGTACTGTTCATATGATTGTTTCGTTACTTTCATATGAAAGTAGATTCATCAAGGTTCAATTACGTAATTTATTCACTATTTAATTCCACTCCTACGAATTCTTGTGATATTTCCAATCCACACCACTGCTGCTGTCAGCCTCTGTTTTCAAAGTAAACCTTACCTATTTTCGGGGTTTCATGGACCAACTAGGGCCTTGTCATACATATGCCCACATATGACCATACTTAGCCATTCCAATGGCTGATCATTTGCTCAACACTTCCATTCCAACTATAGTTACATCATGAAACCATCTATACATTCATAAACACGAATGGTCTAATGCCATACTCCACTTCTACAAGCCATTTTCGCATGGCTGTACACTTATACATTTCATAAAGTACTCGAAAAACAACAATGGGTAGTCCTATACATGCCATATCAAAATTCAACCAAAATAGTACCCAAAAGAGCCTTTGATAGTGTGGGCGACTTCGACTTCAAGATCCCGAGTCCGATAGCTGGAGAACCAAAAATCTATAAAACAGAGGAGCAGTGTAACGAGTAAGCAATTTATGCTTAGTAAGTTTTGAGCAAGGAATTCTAGCATAAACAAAGAATAACACACATTTAGCTAAACGGAATATTTCATAATACGCAATTTACCGATACCAAACTTGCTTCACAACATTAACAACCCTTATGTACATACACAATAGACTAACTTAGCCGAAGGCCGGTAGCTCGTTTATCAACTGAGCGAACATTTATTTGTAAGGGCTCGATTAAATTCAACACATACGTAACATATCCCCATATTGGGATGTTTTTCGAGTATTCGCTGGAATTTTACAGCAAGCTCATTCATTACCAAATCACGTACCTTCGGGATTTAACCGGATATAGCTCCTCGTTCAAATGCCTTCGGGACATAGCCCGGTTTTAGTAACTCGCACAATGCCTTCGGGACATAACCCGGATTTAATAACTCGCACGAATGCCTTCGGGACTTAACCCGGATTTAGTATCTCGCACAAAGGCCTTCGGGGCTTAACCCGGAATTTGTATCTCGCACAAATGCCTTCGGATCTTAGTCCGGGTATATTCACTTAGCACAAAGCCTTCGGGACTTAGCCCGGACAGCATTCAATTAATCATGCACATCTAACAATAATTCATGGCACATTCATATTTCATTTTCATTTGCGAAACTCAAACACAAGGCACATATCGTCCTTGCACATTCGGCTCAATAGCCACACATAGAGCATGATTTAATCACATCGTAATTTAAGCTCTCTTACTCAAGAACTTACCTCTGGTGTTGTCGAACGATTCCGCTAGCTATTCAACCACTTTTTCCTTCCCTTTATCGGATTTATTTCCCCTTTGCTCTTGGGCTTAATTAAACAAATAAATTGATTTCATCATTTAGGCATCAAAAAGATGAACACAAGGCACTTAGCCCATATTTATACATTAGACATTAAAGTCTCATACATGCAAAAATCATGCATCAACACAACATATTAGCTAATTTCTTTCCCCTTGGCCGAATATGCATGTCTATTTTTGGGGTCGATTTCAACACTTAATACACACATATACACACTAGTAAAGCATCCTCCCCCTTTTCATCAATTTAACACATGCATTGCTCATTAACATGCAAAGTTACATTCGGCCTTAGCACACATCTTGCTAGCCGATTCTTCTCCATTTAGCAACCAATGCACATATGTGCTCACACAAAAATGCTAAAAAGGAGGTTCAAGAATCATCAAGCCATCATCACATGCATCATTAACAAGCTTCATATTTTGCATGCAATGGCATTAACACAACCTCCACCTAGGCCGAATCTTAACTCATCCTCATGCCTCATCACCACAACATCAAACACCAACCAAGAATGATGCATCCATGGTCAAGTGCCAATTCCATCACATAGCAAGATTTAGACCATGGGCTAGGTAGAACTCAAGCTAACAACTAAAACATGCATGCATCTCATGGAACATCATCAAACATACCTTAGCCTAGCTACATGCATGGCCGAATCTCTTCACCTTTCTTCTTCTTTCCTCCTTAAAATTTTTGGCCAAGGATGAACCAAAGGATGAGAAAATTTTTTCTTTGTTTTTCTTTCTAATTTAGGCTAAATGAAGGTGAGAAAAGGATGAACAAAGATCTTCTCCTCTCTTTTCTTTAGCTCACGGCAATGGGGGGGAAAGAATCAAGTACACACTTTTTTTTTTGTGTATTCATCATACTCCTTTTCATTATTTAATTTCCATGCCTATTATTTTATTTTTTCCACCCATGATGCACCAACAAAACATGTCTATGACATGTCTTGGCCATCAAACTTGGTCTACCATGCTTGTCATGGCCGGCCACTACTAGTAGGGGGGAATTTGACATGCAAGTCCCCCCTTTGTCCACATGCACTAATAGGTCCTCACACATTGACCTATCACATTTTAGAATTTTCTCACATAAGTCCTATTGACTAAATTCACATGAAATCAACCAAATTGAAGCTTGAAATTTTCACACATTCATAATTACATATTCTAGACAATAAGTATCACATTCAAACATTTCGGTGACTCGGTTTAGCGGTCCCGAAACCACTTCCCGACTAGGGTCAACTTTGGGCTGCCACAAGATGTGCTATTCTTGAGTGAATTTTCTCTAATCCTATTTCATTTTCTTCTCTTTTGCATCATCTTCTTTAATTACTCTAAAGAAGAGAAAGTTGAGGAAAGCTTTGCATGGAGCGAGGAAAATGAGGATTGAATATGAAAAGATGAGAATTTGATGAGTTGGTAATTTTCTTAATCTTTCTGTACTTATGGATTCGAGAAAAAAAAAGAGAAGTTGAGGCTTTCTATAAAATTTGAAAGGTTTTCTTCAAGTTTTTTGGATTCTAAATTTTAAAGCATGAATGCCATTGAGCTAACTGGTATATTTGGTGTCATTTTCAGGTAATTAGGATAGAGGAGACTCTAGTATTTGGAAAAAGTTAAGCTAGCAAGAAGGAAGGACCATAAGTTAGTTTCTACTCCACCTTTGGATGTTTGCTGGTTGCTATGTTTTTTTTGCATATTCTGTAATAAATTTATTCTATGTTTACGGCTGTGTATGAGTATTGTTGTTTGGAATTGTATGGATATTATATACATATGTAGGTCCGTGCAAGTATGAGAGTTGCACAGATGTTTCTATTAAATGAGTATAGTTTTGTAATGATTGAAATGTGGCATACCTCATGATATGGTATGTAACGACCCGATAGTCAAGGGTGTCAAAAAATGAAGTTCGAGACTTCATTTTCGTAAAAAAAACCAGTAAATATTTAAATATTTACAAGGTTAGTTTAGTAGTGAAATAGATTTTGGTTAAGTAAATTTTGTGAAATTAAGTATTGTTAAGGTACAGGGACTAAATCGCATATGGGTTAAAAGTTGAATTATAGATTTAAGAGATTAAAGTAGTAATTATACATTTATATATGTATAGTGGACTGTCGGGTGTGAATTATATATATGTAATAATCTAATATATATACATTATATGTTTTAATAATAAATAAAATTAAAGTAAAATAAAAGAAAAGAAAGTGAGAAAGGATGAAACATTTCATGCAAAATAAAAGAAAGAAAGAAAAGAAAGAAGATAAGTGTTGGACGGCAAACCTAAGGACTTAGAAGCTTTCAACTTCAGTTGGTTAGTCAATTTAGTCCATTTTCTTGTAATTTTTATATTTTTGGAATCTCGATACTTAGAGCTATCCGACCCATATTGTAATTTTTAGTATTGCTTAATATTGTAAATGTTGTTATTGTTGAATAGTTTAAATACTAGGGGTTAAATTGATATATTTCTAAGTTAGAAGTGAAAAAGGACTAAATAGTGAAGTTACTTCTTGATTTTGAGTAATAGGGACTAAATTGTAAAAAATTCAAAATTTAAGGGTATAATTGAAAATAATGAGCTAAATTTAGCTTAAAGTCAAATTAGTATAAAAATATAGAGTTAAATGTGGAAGTTAAATATTAGTCAAAGTTTACGGACTAAATTGAAATTTAAGCAAATATAGTGTAAAAATTGAAAATTTAAATATGGAATTGAATTGTATAGTGTTAATGTATTTTAACTATTTTATTCCGTAGCTAACGTCGTATTGATATCCTCTACGAAAAAAGGGAAAGATAAAATCGACGCCGAATAGCTCAGAATTCATGGCTTGTGTTTCTATAATCTGAACTAAGTTTTTAATTATTGCATTTTGAATTATTGCATATGGTAAGCACTTAGGGTGACTACTTTGGTACTTTGAGATTGAATTGAATCCATAGTTGATTGAAATGGATTGACTTGGTATATATTATGAATGTATTGATTATATGAAAATTGAAATGAATATATGTTTAAGTGCGATAATTTGCAAATATGAGAATTGGACATTAGATGTATTTGTAAGTGAAATGGAACCCTATTAACTATTTCGGGCTAAGTTGGATACGATGGCATGCCATAGGATAGGAAGACTTTAGGGATTTCTTCGACCTTGAGTCGATGAGGCACTGGGTGCCAATTTGCTTCTGTTTAACTGATAAGACACTTAGTGTCAATTTATATAATGCTAGGCGCAGTTATTACTTTAGATTTATCCAATGAGGCACTGGGTGTCAAACTGGTGTATTGGTTGGATCCGTGTATCCGTTTGAGTTCGGGTCGTGTTAATAGTGTTCATTAAATAATAAAGTTATATAATTGATATTGAAATGTCAAAATATGTGAAATGTAAATGAAAAGTGGAATGAAAAATGAAATGTGAATTATGTTGTAAACATAAATGAAATATATGATTAATGCACTCATGGGTTCAAAATGGGGTTGGATTATGCCTTTATATAAGTGAATTGTTAAATGATCTATGAGAAGCTATTTATATAACAAGTGGTGTGAATTGAAATATATGTTAAAAACCAACAAAGTATGAATACTTGTAAAAGTTAAGCATAATATGAAATAATGTGGTAATATGCATGAAATAGAAATGGTGATGTCTTGTAATTACATATTTATATAGTAGTATGATTGTATAATTTAATTTGAGTACTTCATGTATCATATTCTGTCTTAAAATGTTTGAATTATAGATATATAACTGAGTTTTACTCAGCGTGCGATTTTGTTTTCCGTGCATAGGTTAGGTACAAATCTTTTGATAGCTGACTCAGCATCCAACAACAATTCTGAGCTCAAATATGGTGATATTTCATTTTATAATGGCATGTACCTAAGAAGTCTTAGTTGATAGTTGGTTTGTTAATGTGATGTTAATTTGGGATTCAAGTATAATGATGGTCAATTGTATATATGTATATGTTTGTGGTTGAAGTTATATGTTTGTTAACACAAGTTTTTGATATATATGTGTAGCTTGAAGTTTGGTGTCTTAGGTAGTTGTACGTTAGTTTAATATGGGTGAATTTGGTATGCATGAAATCTTGATTTGGATGGTGCCTTGTTGATGTGTTTTAAAGATATAAAATGTGGTACCAATGAGTATACATTGGTTAGGCACTTAAGATGGTTGTTTTGGCATGTTTTGAGTTTCTTTTATTGTGTTTTGGATAGGTTAAATGGTTGGTATTTGAGTTGCTTAATGCCGAAGTAAGTAGGAAATGGTAAATTTGAGTTTTAAGGTACATTTAGGTGCAAACGATCTGTCACACGGCTGTGTGTCACACACGGGCGTGTGCCCTGCACATGTGGAATAATTGGATAAGTGTAGTGTCACATACGGGTTGACACACGGTCTGTAAAACAGTTGTGTTGCCCAAGTCAAAAAGTTACATGGGCAGAGACATCGGCTAGGACATGGCCATGCGTCTCAAGTCAGTGAGTTACACGGGCTGGGACACGGTCATGTGTCTTAATTTTGAAAGTCACATGGCTTGGGGTATTCCACACGAGCAAGGATACAGGATGGGACATGGCCATGTGTCTCAATTTCGAAAGTCACATGGCTTGGGGTATTCCACACGGCCTGGCCACATGGCCGTATGTCCCCTATTTTTAGGCATTTTGAGTTTTCACTCCAAAATAATAGAATTATTTCAAATTAGCCCCTGATAGTTCTAAAATCATTTTTAAGGACTTGAAAACCCCTATTTAGAATTGTATGCATAATTTTTACTTTGATTTGAATAAAATAGCTTGCATTTAAATTAAAATTGATTTAGTTGTAATGCTCGTAACCCTAATCCGTTGACGGAGAGGGGTTAGGGGTTTTACTTGGTATGAATGAATTGTGTTGATTATGTGTGTGATATACCTATTTATAATATGTGCAGTACGGAGGGAATTATTGGCAGCTTAGTTGAAGATGGGAAACTTGATGTAATTGAGGAATGGGCTGATTGAATGGGAATTAGAGTCACTAAAATATGAATGGCTTGGCCTTCTGAGTGAACATGTAGGTGTTCCAATTAACAAGAGGATTTGAAGAGGTTTCGTTGGGTAAATGGTTTATTAACTTTACGGAGCGACATCATGAAATGATCTATTCTCTCTATAGAGTGACATCCTATAAACGATCTAATGGCTTTTTGGAGTGACACCATGAAAATATTCTATTTAAATTTTGAAGTTGAAAGTCCACGGCTATCCATGGAATTATCCAGTGGATGAGAGGTTCACCCTTATGTAAGATGAAGTTCGCCGGGACAATAAAAATGAAAATCTTCATGGCATATATGTGAAACTCACTATATGATCGCGTGATGAAAATTCTATCATAACAGTTATAGTACCTTTGGGAGCATTAGCAAGTCGCAGATAAGAGGCCTCACCAAGATGCGAAGGTAAGAAGAATATGTGAAAGTGTATTGTATGTGGATATACATTGAAAAAGGGAATTTTCCTTCAAAGTGATTGCAAATAAGTTGTAACACCCCTAATCCATATTCGTCGCCGAAACAGGGTTACGGAGCATTACCAAAATTTATAGATCAAATACAGACATTTCATATCATTTAACATTCTTATCAGAAATCAATCATATTGTCCCTTATATGAGTCATTGGGCCCTAAAATACACATTAGAAACAACTCGGGACTAACTTGGGTACTCAGGAAATTTTTTGGAAAATATCAAAATTTTTCTAAGGTGCAGGGGACACACACCCATGTGCCTAGGCCATGTGTCTCACATGGTCAAGAGACATGCCCGTGTCTCAGGTCGTGTGGGCATTTGAGTTAGGGGCAACGGCCGTGTCCCAGCCCATGTCTAAATTAGGGTGTTCTCTGAGTTGGGGCACACGGCCAAGTCACACGCCTGTGTGCTAGGCCGTGTGAGCATACTGATTTGCATTAAATAGGTGCAGGGTTCACATGTGCCAGAATTCTGATCGGTTCTTCACTGTATGTTATATCAGGCTGAATCTCAACCTCCGTCGGAGAGATAACATGTGAAGGATCTAACCGATACCGTCGCAACATAGGCACATGAAAACCATTGTGAATTCTATCAAGTTCTGGCAGCAGAGCTAATCGATACGCAACAGGTCTGATTTTTCAATAATCTCTTACGGCCCAATAAATCGTGGACTTAGTTTTCCTTTACGGGCAATCCGAAGAACTTTCTTCCAAGGTGAAACTTTCAAGAATACCTTGTTTCCAACTTGAAATTCTATTTCTTTTCATTTAAGATCCGCATAAGATTTCTGACAATTAGAAGTTGCTTTTAAACAATCTCGGATCACTTTCACTTTTTCTTCAGTTTTACAGATCAAATCAACTCCATGTATCTTTTTCTCACTGAGCTCAGTCCAATACAACGGAGTTCTAAATTTATGACCATACAGAGCTTCGTACGATGCCGTTTTAATACTTGACTGATAACTATTATTATATGCAAATTCGACTACCGGTAGATATTGCTCCCAATTGCCTTCGAATTCTAAAACACAGCACCGAAGCATATCTTCAAGAATCTAAATCACACGCTCTGACTGACCATCAATCTAAGGATGAAATGTGGTACTAAAATGTAATTGCATACCCAGAGCTTCTTGTAACTTGTTCCAGAATCGGGATGTAAATTGTGGATCTCTGTCTGAAATAATGGAGACTGGCACTCCATGTAGACTGACAATTTTTTTGAACATATAATTCTACTAATCTGTCCTAGGAGAAATCCATATGTACCGAATGAAGTGTGCAGACTTCGTCAAACGGTCGACAATTACCCAAATAGCATCTTTCTTTTTCGGAGATAGGGGTAACCCTAACACAAAGCCCATAGTAACTCTTTCCTATTTCCATTCTGGTATCGTTACTGGTTGTAACAGTCCTGAAGGTACTTGATGTTCAGCTTTAACTTGCTGACATATCAAACATCTAGATACAAATTCAAAAATATCATGTTTCATTCTCGGCCACCAGTACATCTGTTTGAAATCAATTTTCATTTCATTACTCCCCAGATGAACAAACATGGTACCACTATAAGCTTCGTGCAAAATTTTCTGTACAAGCTCTGAATTCTTAGGTACACAGACTCTGCCTCGGAATAACAGACAATCATCGTGTCCAATCTGAAATTTTGAATTGGAAGTCAACTCACATTATACTTGTTTAGCTTGTAATTAATCGTCATTTTTCTAGGCTTCACAAATCTGTTGTAGGAATGTCGGTTTAGCTTTTAACTTTGCTAAGATCGAACCATCATTATACAATGACAATCGAGTATTCATTTCTCGTAAAGCAAACAAAAACTTTTTACTCAGAGTATCTGCCACCACATTTTCCTTTCCTGGATGATAATCGATAATCAAATCATAATCTTTCAACAATTCAAGCTATCTGTGCTGTCTCAGATTCAAATCTTTTTGTGACATCAGGTAATTTAAACTTTTACGACCAGTGAGTAAGTGACATTTTTCACCAAACAAGTAGTGTCGTCAAATTTTTAGCACCAAGAAAATAGCTGCTAATTCTAAGTCATGTATCAGGTAATTCTTTTCATGTAGTTTTAGCTGTCTGGAAGCATAGGCTATTACTTTACCTTCTTGGATCAAAACACAGCCTAAACCATTTAATGATGCATCACTGTAAATCACAAATTCCTTACCCAACTCAGGCTGAACCAGAACTGGTGCTTCAGTCAACAGGGCTTTCAACCGGTTAAGACTTTGTTGACATTTATCAGACCATTTAAATTTCACATCTTTCTGTAATAACTGTGTCATTGGTGAAGCTATCATCGAAAACCCTTTTACAGATCTCTGATAATAACCCGCTAATCCCAAAAAACTTTTGACTTTAGACACATTTTTCTCTGGTTTCCAGTTAACAATTGCTGAAATTTTATTCGGATCCACTCTAATGCCTTTAGCAGATACTATATGTCCAAGAAAACCAACTTCCTGAAGCCGAAATACACATTTGCTAAATTTAGCATTTAGTTGTTTATCACACAGAGTTTGCAAATCAATTCTCAAATGATCAACATGTTCATTTTCATCTCGGGAATATACCAGAATATCATCAATAAATACCATAAAAAATCTATCCAGATATTGTCTAAAAATTTTATTCATTAAATCCATAAATACCACAGGTGCATTAGTTAAGCCAAACGACATCACCAGAAATTCATAGTGCTCGTACCTGGTTCTGAATATTGTTTTCGGTACATCCGAGTCTTTCACTCGTAACTGATAGTAGCCAGAATAGAGATCTATCTTTGAAAACACTATAGCACCCATCAACTGATCAAACAAGTCATCAATACGAGGCAGTGGGTACTTATTCTTGATTGTGACTTTATTGAATTGCCTGTAATCAATACATAATCTCCAATATCCATCTTTCTTCTTAACAAATAGAACCGGTGCACCCCAAGGTGATGAACTAGGTTGAGCAAAACCCCTGTTAGTTAGTTCTTGCAACTGTGATTTTAATTCTTTTAATTCTGTAGGGGCCATTTTGTATGGGGTTATAGATATTTGTGTTGTATCCGAAATAAGATCTATAAAAAATTTAACCTCTCTAACTGGCAGTAACCCAAGTAACTCCTCCAGAAATACAGTCACTAATTCAATCTTCGACTCAGATACTTTAGTGTCCAACACATAGGCAAGATAAGCATCATAACATTTTCTGACATGTTTCTAAGCTGACATGGCCAATATTACATTAGACAACCCATTCATTTTATCTGATTCAATACAGAGTATTTCACCATTCTGACATTTCGACACAATGTTCTTTTGTTTACAATTTACCATAGCATCATGTTGAGTTAACCAATCCAAACTCAGAATCACATCAAATTCATCAAATGGTAATAACATCAATTACCTGGAAAATGTATGAATGAGTTGATCTGGGATCAATTAAAGCAGTTATGTCATTATCAAGAAGAGAGAAAGAACCAGTGATAACATTAGGTGCAGAAGCATCCTCACGTGCACGAATAGCATATGTTCTAGCTGGTGCTTAAGCTTCAGATCTATCGGTTGAATCTTTTGCCGTACCCTAGCTACCACTCACATTTCTGGGATTAGGAGGTGGCCTACCTCTCATGGCGGGGTTGCTCAGCCTTGAAGTTTGAACGGTATCTTTTTCAAGATTTTTTGAACAGTCTCGTAAGTAGTGGTCAAAAGAGCCATATCTAAAACAAGCTCCACTTTTCATGCGACAGTCACCAAATACAGTTTATTACAGTGCTTGCATCTAGGTTTGGTATTTCTAACATTGCCCGCACTTGCTACAGATATAGCTTAAGATCTTGGACTGGAGCGTTGAACACCTCTATCTCTCCCAGAGTACCCTGCAGAGGTGGTAGAATGGTCATGATATTTCTTTGATTTCTTTGAGGCTGACTGATATGACTTCCCCGTAAATCTTTTACTTGAAGTTCTGGTTTCCATCTCAGTTTGTCTATTTTCCTTTCTAAATTCTTTAGCTTTATGTGCTCGGTCAACTAGTACAGCAAATTCTTTTAATTCAAGAATTCTGATTAACAACTTTATGTCTTCATTTAACCCTTCTTCAAACCGTTTACAAATGGGAATTTCAATCGGGATACACTCTCTAGCATCAAACAAATTCCCATTCATACTTAGATACTGTCATATGCCCCTGTTTAAGCTCTAAAAATTCTTTCTGTTTCTGATCAAGGAATCTCTGACTGATATATTTCTTTTTGAACTTAGTTTGGAAAAATTCACAAGTGATCCTTTCCTTTGGTAAAACTGAAATTAATTTGTTCCACCACTGGTAAGCTGAATATTTTAACAGAGACACTGCACATTTAAGAAATTCAGCCTATGTTCAAGATAGTTCATCCAAAACTCTGATACTATTTTCCAACTAGAATTCAACCCTTTTGGGATTATGTTCAGTGGTAGCTCTGAATTTCTATGCCCCATATTTACAGATTTTATCAACAAGAGGCTTACCAGTTCTAGTAAGTTCTGTACCTTAAGAAACAAGAGGGGTGGAGATTGTTGTACAGTCAGATTTGTTTTAACAAATTCTGTTAACCACTCATTCATCATTTGGAAGAAAAATTCTTTAGCCTCTCCTCCTCAGCCCTCAGATACGGGCCTTCTACTACTTAAGGCTACTCTTTGAACTGAAGCTTGAGCGTTACTCTCAGCTTCTTCAGATTCAACTTGGCTGGATGATATTACTATATGAAAAACATGTTTTAATATGGTTAGGAGATATCACACTATCACAAGTTATATAATGGCATGTATAGCTAAACTTGTACATGCTACGTTTGTCCGGGAATCGACTAAACTATATCTTTGATACCAATAAATGTAACACCCTTAACCCATAGCATTACTAGAATTTACATATCAAATACAGATATTTCATATCATTTAATATTCATATCAGAAATCAATCATAATGTCTCTTATATGAGCCATTTAGCCCCAAAATACACATTAGAAACAAGTCAGGACTAGTCTGGGTACTCAAGAAGTTTTTCAGAAAATACCAAAATTTTTCCAAGGTGCAGGGGACACACGCTCATGTGGCCAGGCCGTGTGTCTCACACTGTCAAGAAACATGCCCGTGTCTCAAGACGTGTGGGCATTCGAATTAGGGGCACATAGTCATGTCCCAGCCCGTGTCTAAATTAGGGTGTTCTCTAACTTGGGTCACACAGCCAAGCCACACGCCTGTGTGCTAGGCCATGTGAGCATACTGATTTGAATTAATAGGTACAAGGGTCATACGGCCAAACAACACACCCGTGTGCTAGGCTGTGTAAGAATATCTGAGTATTCTATTTTGTAATTTTAAAGATGCAGGGGATACACAGCCAAACCACACTCTCATGTGTTAGGCCGTGTGTAACACACGGCTGAGACACACGCCCGTGTCTTTGCACGTGAAAATAGGCTATTTCCAAGGCCACATTTCTCACCCAAACTTTACATCAACCTAAACAAACATTTTTGGACATCAATATACAATAATAATACATTGAACCAAACCAAAATCAAGCTTTATAATTAACATCTTAACACAACCATTCAAGAATCTTTACTTACCAACTTGACCATATACATATATAAGCTCAATTGTACCTAATTTACCAATTTCAAACCAACCATCAACATGTTTATAAATTATCCATCATTCAACCATACTAGCACACATTAAACATGATAAGTCCACTTACATACACATCAAATTATGTTTATCACAAGTCATTCCAATGGCTAGTTACAACCAAAACATCTTTATGCAATCATTGGCTAATTAACCTATACATGCCATTATAATCAAAATGAGTTTACTATAAATATATATATCGAAAAGGCCGATGGATAGTGTAATGTAGCTCTGACTAGTTCCAACCTTAACGAGCTTCTGAATTACTATAAATCAGGAGAAATAAACAGAGTAAGCATTTAATACTTAGTAAGTTAATATAACATGGAATTTAACTTACCATTTAAACACATTAAAGTAAGCATAAAAATCATATGCCAAATAACTTGGCCAAAAGCCTAAACACATATCCTCAACACTCATGTTAGTCATGTATTTCATGCAAATATTGAGAAACATGTATGAGCTCAAAATAATCAAATCTCCTTATACATATATATTCCACCTCATAAGTCTATATAATATGTATAAATCATATCCATGTATTTTAGGTATATTTCAGTAATAATTTTCTCGAATTCAGATTGTCTCTTATCAGAACTTTGCTCATTGAATCATTCATTATTCTATGGATACACTACACTTGAAGTGTACTAAATTATAATCTGTCAATTCATATAATATCCATCAATTCATATTCGGGAATGTTCATATGAGCACATAAATGGGAAGCTCTCTTTCAAGCCATATAACGGGAAGCTCATGTGAGCCATGTAACAAGAAGCTCATAAGAGCCATATTCGAGAAGTTCAAGCGATTGAATATCGAAAAGCTCTAGAGAGCCATTAATCAGGAAGCTCAAAAGAACTATATAATGGGTAGCTCATGAGAGCTAATAATGAGATGCTCTTTCGAGCTATGGTGTGTCTGCAACACATGCAGAGCCACAACCAATTTAGGAACCCTGTACCATCAAATTTCATTGATTCAAATGGGACTTAATACTTGTTGATAATCGTTGGATATGTTATTACTCTCATATACATGGCACGTATACATTTCAAATACATAACATTCAATTCAAAACATATAAATATACAATTTAGTTATATGAACTTACCTCGACAATTGTACGTTGATTTATTGTCTACTAATTCGATACATTTTCCTTTCCATGATCGAACTTCATATTTGATCTATCCGGATCTATACGAATGAATTTAACATCAATTCATGTTTAATTCAATCCAATTCATATTTTTATCAAAATTACCATTTTGCCCCTATACTTTTAATTATTTACGATTTCGTCCCTAGGCTCAGAAAATGAAATTCATGCAATTTAATCATTATTCCAAGCCTATCCGATTCTTACATATCACACTAGTAACCAATGTATTTCATAAAATTTAGAATTTTTCCATGAATTTTCCATCTTTATAATTTAGTCCCTAAATTACAATTTCATTAAAATTCACTTTACAAAAGTTGTTTATTTATCAACAACTTTTCATTTTCTACCATATAACTTCATAATTAAATTATATTCATCCATGGAAAAACCCTAGTACTTTGATACCTTTGCAAATTAATCCCCGAGATAGCTAGATTAAGCTAATACGATCTCAGAAACATGAAAATTATTAAAAATGGGACAAAGATACTTACCCAATTCAGACAAATAAGCTTGCAACCTTCAAGCTTTTCTAACTAGGGTTTCCATGTTTTTAATTTGGGAAAGATGATATAAAATGATGATATTTTGTTATTTAATTAATTTATCATCTTTATTTTATCATATTTCCAATTTAATCATTTTCTTTTCATAAATTTCCAATGATGACTAATCATACTTATCTACTAACTCCTCTAAAGGGTCTATTTGTCATATAAGGACCTCAAATTTTGAATTCCATAGCTATTTGATCCCTTTAGCTACTAGAATTCAACTTTTTCACTTTATGCAATTTGGTCCTTTTTATCAAATTAAACATGTAATCGATAAAAATTTCTTTACCAAATTTTCATACGACATTTCTATCATAATGTAAACCATAAAATAATATTAAAATAATTTTCCTTTTGAACTTGGATTTGTGGTCCCGAAACCACTTTTTGATTTAACTGAAAACGGGTTGTTACATAAGTATCTGCCAATGATACGTGATATTTGTGACAGGTTTTAAATATTTATAATGAATCGTTCTTGAAACTAACTATTATCACGATGAAGGAAAGTGTACGTATCGAACAGTAGTATAGCTTTAGTAAGACCGGATTATCGAACCCAAAGGAACCAAAAGTACTAGTATTAACTTTCTTTTTATTATCTAGCCTAAGAATAATGGGGTTTGTTTATCTAACTAATTAACTAAACTAAGAAATCACAGAAAATAGAATTGGGGAATTACTTTTGGAAAAACGAGTGAATTAAGATAATACCTAAGGAAAAATCCACCTAGACTTCACTTGTTATTTGACTCTGAATCGGACGATTTATTCATTTGACTTAATCCGTAGAAATCCCTAAGTTATATTATTATCCCTCTCAAGACTAACAATGTCTAACCCTAGTTTAAATAATTGAAATCTCTTTCTAATTAACTCTCTAGGGTTGCATTAACTCGATCTATGGATCCCCTTTTTAGGTTTCATCCTAATCCGGCAAATTCTTGTCACCCTATCTCTAGGTGCGCAATCAACTCCGCTTAATTATGACAAATGTACTTTTAGACATGGTCATTCCTCCTCTGAATAAGAGCTTAACTTGAATCAATATCTTGGAATATCAAAACAAGAATTAAGAACACATAATTAATAACAAGTAAAATATTTATCATACAATTCAGATAATAATAACAAGATCTGTCTTAGGTTTCATTCCCCTTAGGTATTTAGGGGTTTTAGTTCATAACTAAAAAGGTAAACATATCAGAAGAATAATGAATACAAAACATAAAGAAAAACCCAAAACTTCTGAAGGGAAATTGAAGGGAGATCTTCAGTCTTGATGATGAATCTGGCTTCTGAGATGGATCAGTTGGCTTTCCTTGAGAAGTTCCCTACTTTCTCCTCTCTGTGTATCCTTTTCCTTCTCCTCTAGGGTGTATTTATAGGCTTTAGAATGCCTAAGAACCCTCAAAATTGGCCTTTTCTGAATTGGACTCAATTTGGGCTCGACAGGGACACGCCCATGTAACACACCCGTGTGCGATTACTTCAGGCCGTGGTCAAGCCTGTTAAACAAGCACAGGTGTGTGGTCCACCCGTGTGAGTCGTACTTTAATTCTGCCAAATTGACACGGTCGTATGGTTTACTCGTGTAAGGAGGTCCAGGCCGTGTTGATTTCGTACGTTTGCCCATTTTCTCCGTTTTTGGCCCGTTTCTCGTTCTTTTTACTCTCCTATGCTCACCTAAGTATAAAACATGAAATTAAGGCATTAGGAGCATCGAATTCACCAAATCTAAGAAAAAATCATCCATAAAATGTGCTAAGCATGGGATAGAAATATGTGTAAATTACGGTTTATCAAATACCCCCTGACTTAAGTATTTGCTTGTCCTCAAGAAAAATCTTCAACTCATAATCAAAATAAATTCTTCTCAACTTATAATTTCTATTGATAATATCTCAAAATATTCCATAGGTAATCATACATTGAAAATTCAACCAGAAGAACATCAAAGTTTCAAACATTCCAAGTTGAGTATTTTATCATGAAATCATAGATGACTCCCCTCATCTAAGTAATTACCTTTGATTCAAAATATCATAGAGTTTAACATCCTCACTAAAGATTCACTCAAATCACTCGAGGTGTTTAAGGACAATAAATGAAGCATTCAATAGTCAATAATGAAAAGTCATTACCATAGGCTTGCATGAAAATCAAATCTCCAACACTATAAATTGAGATGAAACACCAATCAAAAGGTCTTTAGAGGGTTGTAACGTGGCTTTGGTTAGAGGGTGTGGCCACAAGCTGAAAGAAAGGGTTAGAATCTAGATTGAATTAAAAAATTGCCTAACTAGAAAAATGACTAGTCATCAATTGCATACAACAGAGCTTTGTCAGAATATGGAATTTAACTTCTTTAGCTCAGAAGATCACTACTACTAATATGTATACATGTATTTTTAAGGATAAGTCAAATTAAAAATAGAATAAAACATAGCTAAGCAACTATTCCAACTCAAATCTCGACAAAAATAGGGATCAAATTAATTTAGGTGATTTCAACAATAATGAGTTATGGGATAATATTGAGGGTAAATCAATGAATGGGTTGTTAGGCTCAAGGGGGTTCACTAAGGGTTAATTGTGAAGGTAGCCTTTTATAGAGTAAGTAGGTTAAACCTAAGTGCCTTTATCATTTTGACATATCAAATCAAATGGTGTGGTCGTGACATGCATAATCAAGCAAGTTCTAGAATAACAAATCAAAACTGGCGCGCTCATAATGAAAGTGAGCATGAAAGAAATAATAGATACTCTAAAGGCTCAAGATCTCACAAAAATTATGGCTTTTTGATGTTTAAACTTGTGAATTCCAACTCAAGATAATACCTAAACTTAGGAAAACAATCTAAAAGTTTTTAATTCTTTAAAAATCAACTTATCATGCTTGATTCCCTGATGACTTAAATTTTAAACAATCAATGCATAAATGCCTATGTTTTAATTCAAGATATATCAATAAAAGTCATAAATCAATAAAAATTTATCCTAAACATGATATGAAAGCTTTTCAAGAGAACAAGGCAAACATTCAGAGATTTTTCAGATAGTGAAACGAATACCCCTCCACACTTAAGATGCACATTGCATATATAGAAAAGAATATAAAATAAGATAGGGAGAGAAGTGAAACTTCCTGAGTGATGGATGAATTTCCTTCAACTGGAGTTTTGGAGAATAATCGGCGTAAGGGTGGAGGAGGATATTCCGGTGGTGGTAGAGGTTCATTAGTTCATAAGTCCTACGCCAAAAGAATATTATATCTGGTGGTAGCTATGGTCGTGGTCGAGCAGGACATGGGAGTCGTGGAGAACCTTTCCCAGTGGAGTTTTTAGTTCCTATGCGACGATGAGCTTAGGAGCTCTTTATAACTGTGACAGAATCAGAAAATTTTTAGGAAATATAAGGAAGCATAATTACTCGATATGGAATAGCCAAAAGTAAAAATTGTTAAATAAAAATTATAAAACCTAATAAAAACAAGTTTAAAGAAAAATAAAAAGTAGTTTTAAAATAAAAGTCAAAACATAAAAATAAATAATAAATAAAAGTTTTTAAACATCTTCATCGCTAGATGGTTTGCGAGGTGGAGGAGCCATGAGATGTGGAAGTGCTAACAATCTGCTATAGAGTAGCATCAATGTTATCGAAGCGCTGAAAACCCTGTTGCTCGAACCGAGTTAGGCACTCAGAGATGTCAGTGTATGAAGTTGCCGCATGAACTGGACGAGAAGGAGATGGTGGCTGAGACAGTGGGTCCTCATGACATGGAAGGACAGCATCAGTAATGTCCTCGACGGCCTCCTCCTCGGTGGATTGGGCGAGACGGTACTGAGGAGGGAATGTGCCACGTCGTTTCTCAATCATCCTCATACTTAGCATGCTAGAGATGCCCTATGGGGACATCTAGCCCATGAGAGTGAGGGAGGATGATTGGACTGCTGTGTTGAGGAGCCCGGAGTGTCGAGCCAACCGCGTCACATAGGGCCCAATAGAGATAACCCCCTTTCTATACCTTCTGTCTGATGTTGAATGGCGAGGGCAATGAAATAAGCAAGGGTTATGACGTGCCTGTGCGACATACACCATAGAAAGTAGGCGTCGTGAGTGTTGACGATGCCAGTGCTCTCTCGCCTTCCAGTTAACATG